>NC_068366.1:25170972-25389830 GCF_020536995.1 Dreissena polymorpha | reverse complement strand
TTATGTATGTTTTATATCTTAATTACCTAAACGTATATTTATCCTGGTTACTTATTTACTGAGGTATGAGTTAGTCGCAATGATTGTAGATACGTTGTACTATATTTAGTAAGTATTTGGAGGACGAGTGGCACGGGCACGCGCTTTAATATCACTTATGCAAGGAACGCGTTTTGTTTATATACGTATTTTTGATATTCCGATAGGCTTAAGGGAGGTAACTTATTCAAGTAAAACGCGATATTTTTGCAATGCCTTTTTATAACTCTTGTTTAATTAATTACATACGAATATACAGCTAAATTTAAGATGATTTTTACCAGAAAAAATTTCGGAGAAAATATATTGAGATTTTGATATTCCATAGAATGCGAGTCTCCATATATATTTTCTATTGCAGGGGAGGTAATTTAAAATTTTTAAAGTCTCCGAATTGGTCTTTGTTGTATCTATTTACGTTTATTTTCAAGCTTATGGCGATTAAAAAATTAATTATTATTAGTATATGCTCACATGGATATTGGTACGGATATATCGTGTTCATATAACTGTTACTACATCCATTTCATTCATCATTCAGGTCGGGCTACACAAATCTCGTGAAGAGGCCAGTAGGACCTGTAAACAAACTCTCATACACACACTCTTCACTCATCGTGGCGCTCTCGCCATGTCTGAGGCGATATATAAGATCGATGTCATATATAATACTGTATTCGCTGGTATTTTCGGTTGATATGTTTGACTGCTTAGGACGCAATGAATATAGTGTATTTATATTTAATCGAAGTGAGCACATTGTTGTTTCTGGCGGTATTCAATTTCTGGTAATAGTTTCGCGATTAAAGACGTCGGTTCTCGGTTAGGTGTGGAATGTTCTTATTTGTTAATGTGCCAAGTGCTTAAAGGCGGTTTATCGCACTTTATTAGTCGGCGTTTCAAGAGAATGGGTAATAAATGCAAATCAGTAGGTGCTTAGAAGACTTAAGTACGGCAAGAACCACAACTCACTCTGCTAGGAACGATTACCACTGCCTGTCTGCAGCAGACGACAAATGATTCTGCTCTAGCAGTGAATGTATATACCAGCTTGTAAACGCCATTGGCCAGTCTAGTGTTTATCATTAAAATATGCACATATTGGCTGCTTTCATGGAAAACGAGGCTTAATGCACGTCAAATAAGATTAGCCTGTGCACAATGATAAGCATATGCAATGCGAACAAGCTAATCAAGGACGACAACAGCGAACAACTAAAGTGCCTTCAGCGCTTTGATTTATAATATACATTATGTCCTATGTTATATGGCGTATAGCTACTAATATATGTGTGTATAAAATATGTTAACCGTCTTTATTTTTTAAATAAATGAAATCATACTGAAACTCTACGAATTGAGGATTTACATGTTTTTATGAGCTGTCAAAGATTATTACAAACAACAATTATTATCTTTTTTAATGCAGACACTTTAAAAGACTGTGGGTGCGGACCCAGGATCCTGCGATAAATCAAACGGAAAGGTACTTTAGGTACTTAATCTACGTTGAAGAAACTCGGACATTGTTGACGCCCTGTCTTCAATAAATACTGTTTTTGAGTGAGGTTAAACTTACAAATGTATTTGTTAGCCAATTGACGTGTATCGTGGTATTTTGAAATTATTTTTAAAATAACTGGGCTAAGCATTGGTTTCGGTAGAAAAGTACTGCAACAATTTCGCTAGATTTGAACACATTTTAACACTCCGCATTATGATATTTTGATTCAATTTTTCATATTTATACCAAGTGAGTTTCCATTTGACCGCCTTGCTGATACAGATCCATTAGCATGTGCTTGTGTATTATAATAACAATTAATGAGTTAATTTACTACTTACAGTATCGTTATTTTCATCAACATCATCGTTATCAACGTTATCATGATCATCATCATCAACATAATCATCATCTCATCATTATCATCATCATCATTATCATCATCATCATCATCATCATCATCATCATCATCATCATCATCATCATCATCATCATCATCATCATCATCATCATCATCATCATCATCGTCATCATCATCGTCATCATCATCATCATCATCATCATCATCATCGTCGTCGTTGTCGTCGTCGTCGTCGTCGTCGTCGTCGTCGTCGCCCTCGTCCTGCTCCTCCGCCTCCACCGCATCATCAGCAGCAGCATCGTCATCAGCAACAGCAGCAGCATTATCGTCACTATCACCAACAACATCGTTATGGTCGTCATCGTCGTGATCATCATCATCAGTGTCATCATCATCATCATCATCGTCATTGTTATCGTCGTTTTTCTCCTCCTCGTCGTCGTCATCGTCATCATCGTCGTCATCGTCATTCTCATCATGAACAATTTCAACAACCGTAAAACCTATCGCTCAGCTCATTTTTGCAGTGAATTCGGATGTTATATCAAATCTTTTTGATTAATAGAGTTTGCTGCTTAATGTATTAATAACTAAATAATAATGTTGATAATATTGAAAATAAATGGTTTCAATTTTATTTATCCGTTTAAGATGCAGTATTTGACCAAGTCAATTTGTCGCTAAAAGTAGTCATTACACATTCAATCCAAAAAGCGTTACGAGTTGCTATTGAAACTATAATCGCATTCCGATAAAAATGGTGTCTGTATTAGGGCCTGTTTAATTTCTACGCTTAATTGCAATTCATAAAAATATTTTTAAGGGTACCGGTATATCTAGACACACTCTGTTATCCAAACAATCCTTGTGATCATAAACAAATAAACAATGAAATATAAATAAAATTAGATGATAAAAAATGGTATCTTCCTTTTTGCTGTTGCTAGTTATCAACAGAGTAGCAAAACTTTTAAATATAAATTATATTCAATTCATAGCACGCTTAAAGATTTGAAGTTTATCTAAATCTATAAGCACAAACATATTTATGTTTGTTAATACAAAGCTGTAGCAGTTTTCTGATTGCGCTTGAAAAGATGTGATTGTTGTTGTTGCATTAATAGTATCATTAGTTTGTATTTCCAGATTAGGTATTCCACCATACATTTTGTTTTTAATCATATGTCTTATAATTGGCATTGCAATATTTCAATAACGAGTAATCAACACAATTGACTTTATGTATTTTTAATTGTTTATCCATATTATCATTAACACTTGAGGGAAAAATAAGCTGTGTCATTTTTTATTTTTTATTTTACTTATGGTTCAGACAACTCTGCTTTTACTATATGCCGTAATAATTATAAGTTTCCGTTCACTTAAAGATATTGTTTTTCGTGTTGGAAAATTTAAATACGAAAAATATTTAGAGACAAGTGTGTTATGTTTGTTTGTCAATTATTTAATTGAAGTAGAAATAATACATCAGTGTACATAATTTTATTGTGTTGTTCCCTTCGTTCTTTACTTTAAAAATGCAACTTAACAGCTTTGCAATCAACTGAAATAATATATAAAAAGTAAAAACAATAAACGTTTGGCTTTCTTAATACGATATCATTTCAAACGCTGTTGGAAGGAACCATTGCTTATTAGAGGTTTACAAGGTAATTTACCCAAGTACGCAAATGTAATGGTCGATTGCCCTTAGACATGATTCTGTTTTATTACTTTAATCCGGTTGTAAAAATGCATGACCGAAGGGTCATCAGATAAGCAAAAACAGGGTCAAAATCTGATAAAATAGCGCTGTTTAACTGACTGTACGAAAATCCGTATGTCCGAAAATTTAGAATCATGAAAACATAAATATTTTGGCTTAAAAAGGAAATGTAAGAAAATTTAGAATGTAAGAGAAAATACGGTGGTTTTATGGTGTTTAAATCGATTAGAAATAGCAAAACCTAAAGACATTATCTCAAGTGTGATTTTCAAAAGATTTTATATGAATGTACACACACGGTAAAACTAGTCTATTAAAATGAAATACCTTCATTGGTTCTCATGTTTTTAATATTTATTAAACATAGGTATTTGTGAACACTTGTTGTTATATAATATTGAAATGTACACGCATACTGAACATAAAATCATTAGCATAACGGCTAAGTTGGTTTTTACTAAGATTGCAATAGTGTTTATTTTATTATTATGAATCTTATGAGGATAATTTTGAAAGTATGACACAGAGTATCTGAAGAAGATATATACATAATCACATATGTTGTTGTTGTTGTGGTTATTGTTTCAATATTTTTATGAGTATCATACATTCAATGACGAATAGCTATTAATTTGTCATACAAACACCATAATTATTATTGGATTGCGGAGATTAAACAAATCGATTCCCTAGTAACTGATATAACTGATACATTTTTTGAGCGACAATTTGAAACTAAATCTAGTATTATTTAAATTTGATTATTTTAATTGCAGACTTTTTTTATTAACCCCAATTATTGTGTACGCAACGTTTCTTTTATTTAAATCGCTGAGTACGAAGCATCAAGCTATTTTTTAATTAATTGACAGTGATCTTTAATGTATGTCATAATATAAATTGAAATCAATCTTAATTAAAGCTTGAGCGGTTGGTTTGTAATAAGTTTTGTAAATGTTGCTGTAGGATATGTATGCACAATAAATACTAACGCTCTGGCATATTGTGATGGTGATATGATTATATATTGCACAATGAATATGTGATGATGTTCTTGTGATAATATTGAGGCTATAATTAGTTTTTGAATTAAGCTAGCTAATTTCAAATAAGATACAAACACATCCCAATCCTAAAATTATCAGTAAGTTATAGTATTGTTTGCCTCTAGGCGCATAATTAATTGAAGGCCTAGTTTATCTGTTAATCCTCGCCCCATGTGGTGTCCCAGTGGGTACACTGATATTAATACACGATGTATTGGTCCACCATTAAATCTCTTATCAAAACATGTCTCTCAGGTGACTGAAAAATGGCTGTGTAGATACAACAAATACTACTACAACGGAGACTAAGATAACACATGTAACAATTAATTTGTCTTCCTTGCGTTCTTCTTATACGACAAACACTTCTAAAACAAAAAAGCAAAAAGCCGCTACTGCTACTGCTTCGGCTACTCTTACTGCTACTGCTACTGCTACTGCTGCCGCTGCCGCTGCCACTGCCACTGCCGCTGCCACTGCCGCTGCCACTGCCGCGGCCACTGCCACTGCCGCTGCCACTGCCGCTGCCAGTGCTGCTGCTGCTGCTGCTGCTGCTACTGATAGTGCTACTGCTACTGCCACTGCTACTGCCACTGCCACTGCCGCTGCCACTGCCGCTGCTGCTGTTGCTTCTGATAGTGCTACTGCTACTGCTGCTGCTGCTGCTCCTGCTGCTGTTGCTGCTGCTACTGTTACTGCTACTGATACGGCTACTGATACTGCTACTTCTACTGCTAGTGCTACTGCTACTGCTACTGCTACTGCTACTGCTACTGATTCTGCTACTGCTACTGCTGCTGCTGCTACTGCTGCTGCTGCTGCTACTGCTACTATTGATAATATTTCTCCTTCTACTTCTCTTTCTAATATTGCTGGCGATGCTTCATAATTTATTTTTAAATGTATCATTTTGTTAAAACAGGAAAGAACTGTTATATATATTTTCTTAAAGGGATCTTTTCACGCTTTGGTAAATTGACAAAATTGAAAAAAAGTTGTTTCAGATTCGTAAGTTTTCGTTTTAGTTATGATATTTGTGAGGAAACAGTAATACTGGACATTTACCATGCTCTAATATAGCCATTATATGCATCTTTTGATGATTTTAAAACCTAAAAATTATAAAGCGTTGCAACGCGAAACGATTGAATAATTTGGAGAGTTCTGTTTTTGTCGTTAAATTTTGTGAAACTACGAAGATTGCTTATATAAGGTATAAAATACGTCGAGAATGTGTACTCGGCGGAATAGCTCAGTAGGCATAAGCGTTTATACTACAGGACTCTGCCAGGACTCCAGGGGTCACTGGTTCGAACCCTGCTCCGGGCAATGTACATTTCCTTTTTTTTTTCTTTTTTTTCTTGATTTTTTACTGGAGCTTTTATGATCCAATGTTTACATTTATCAATATAAAGCATTTAATGAATAAGTTAAAAAAATGCCAAAATCTGTGAAAAGGCCCCTTTAAAGGTGTAAAGAATCTAAACTTTTCTGCGATTAAAGTTTTATTTAACTGGATTAGTATAGGCCACATAACAGACGCTATTTTACTGATTTGTACTAAACAACATTTTGTCATAATCAACAGTTTTAACATGCCGCAGTTTCCTTGGAAGTTGACCTTTGATTGGAGTTATGTATAAAACATTAACAAGGTATTTGTTGACAGTTTGTCCTGTCACAATTATATATAAGTTGAGCCAAACGTGTGATAAAGATCCCTTTTGGGGTGGCGATAAATACTATTTATATTGTTCAACAGTGGGAGACTGAGAAAACATATGTTACAATTAATTTGTCTACTTTGCCTGCTTCTTCTTTATTTATTTTTCTTGCTAATCGTTTAAGTTTAGTTTTAGTTAAGTAGGTATATCAATTTACATTTTTTGATAGATATTTATTTGGATAGTAATAGTATGTTTTATTTGACTTGACATCATTGAACCGGTTTATTCATTGATAAGATCGGGATCTCCACAGGTGTTTAATCTCGATTGCTAGGTGGGGAGAAGGGTCCGAATGATAATGTTGTCGTCGGCTTACGAATCACATTTCACAAGTTTTAGACAAATATGCATACATTATAAACCTAATTTAAGTATTACATAGATAATAACTTATCTTTATTTTGATGAACTACGTTTAAGGTATAAAACTATAATTATCTATGTGTTGTGTGCCGCATACATACCATCTTGCTTTTTTAAATTTGATCACAACGGTCCGAAGTCATAAACATTCATTATGCATGGTTGCTAAAGCACAGTGTATACTAACTAACCTATGTTTATTGTTGCTTGCTAGGGTTATTATTATTATTTTTTATTTTTTTTTATTTTTTTTGGGGGGGGGGGGGGTGGGAGGGCTTTTATAGAAGATTTCAACTAGTCCTTCAATTAACGAAAAAAAATATTGGTATAGGAAATATAAAAGAGTTATAGACAGCTTCATTCATGCTGTTCTATTATGGTGTTTTAACGCATATAATTATGTATGGTTGATGAAGCACATTGTATGCTACCGATGTTTATTGTTGTTTGATGATGATGTTAAGTTGGTGTTGCTGTTGTTGTTAATGATGTTGAGGAGGAGGAGGAGGAAGAAGAAGAAGAAGAAGAAGATGATGATGATGATGATGATGATGATGATGGTGGTGGTGGTAGTAGTGACGACGACGACGATGATGATGATTTTGATTATGATAATGAGATTTGAATTAAATTAATGCGCAAAGATTTTTCTTTTTAGCGGCGGCCAAATGCAGATATCTGCGCTCGGCCGCTGTAAGGGTTATGTAATATTTGCAATCGACATAGGAGTCAATAGCAGATACCAAGCACCATATGCTTATGAGAAACAAAAGCAAAATATTGGCAATCGCTGAAATCTCGAATATGACTTAATCATTTTATTAAATGAAAACCGGTAACTATTTTAAACGGTTATTATATTGCAACAACTTAGCGGTGTTTATCCAAAAGACCATTGTTATAATTACAGGGACGTCAATAGGCCAAACTATTCAGGAAATATGATTTGAGTCGTCAAGGATAGATTTTGAGATCAATGTACGTCCGATGAGATTTAAAGGGAGTTGGAGGCGTAGGGACAGATTCGTTCGAGTACGCGATCATTTGAGAACAAATTATGTTGAAGCTTTATCGGAATTCCGGAAATATGCGATCGGTACCGATTTTTCCTGGTTCTTTTTTATTGATTCTGATAAGTTAGCGGCCGGCACGGACATGAATATTAACTGACGAAAACCTCTTCGCTACTTTCCGAAAATCTTCGACATGTTGCAAATATCCGTAATATTCCGCATTGTACTCACCAGAAATTGCAACTAGAAAGACTACAATAAATCAGTTAGCTACGACTCGGGCGGGGATTTACCTTTTATCCCTGTAAGGGACCTAATGCCCCAGACTACCGGCTATTTTTTCCGGAATTCGAACTTGATACACTTGATATCCCTGAATTAAATATTTATATCCGCAATTTTGATCTCTAGAGTGCTGACTGTTAGTATTGTATTTGACTGGAATGACTGTCGATTATGTGTTTTTAAGATTAAAACAAGCTTACGAAGAACTTTGTGTTTGCTTTTTTGTACGCTTTCTTTTTAAAAATGTATTGTCCGCCACGGACGCAAAAATTGACCAAATGTACCAGATTGTGGTCTCTTTAAAGTGCTATGTTTTTACTGCCGTGATATCTTTAACAAACTACACATTATTGATCGTGGACGTTTTATACTCTTATTGAATTTGTTTCCTCAAAATATGCTCTTCTATTAGTAGATGTTTAGGTGACGATGTTCTAATTATAGATCTTACACGGCCAAGAAACACTAGATAGGTCTTTGCAAAGAGAGCTGTTGGATATCGTGAATGCGTTCAATGTGGCCTGTTTATTTCAGAAAGCTATGTGCAATGTTTTATGGGGATTTCTATCAAATTGCCAATTGCAAAATTTGATTTAATTCATTCGGACCTACAAGCGGGAAACTTCTTCATTAAAATTCAATGGGCTTTTAAGAAGTTCGTTGAAAGGCCAAATTTGACGTTAAACAGCAACGCCAAAAAAATTGCTACTCAGTCTTATTTATCACTTTTTTTGTAAGATTTACCAGTAGACGTTCTTCAGTGAAATTAAGCAAACACACAGTGCCGTCAAATATGGAAGGGTATTTAGGTAAAAATTACATCCTTCTTTGTGACTGTGTCATGATTCTTGATGGTACTTTCAATTAGTATGTAGACACCTTTTCATGCTTGATGACACTTACATCTTGCCTGATGTCCAATGTCTATTTACATTCTGCTTAATGGTATCATGCATGTGTACAGATGCAACATTCTTGTTCGTTAATTGCATGCTGCATATGTGTATGTTGGTTTGTGCAGAGAGACTTGTGCAATAGGCGCAGTGCATAATGAAATCAAATATTAATGCGTTTAATAAATTAACGCGATGGTAAGATGTGAGTTTCACCCAAGCACAAAGCAACATACTATCATGCATGATACAATGATGTCAATTGACAGTCATTCCGAAATGCTACGGAGGACCACGGAAATTTACGGCGTATAACGGAAATTTTATGTTATAGGAGAAGTTGCGCACCTTTGTAAGATATTTGCTACTGAACCGAAATTAACCGCGTGTTTGTAGACTTAACTTTTTTTTGGTTAATGACTAACCATAATTTTTGTACAGTAATTTACCTTCAATAACCAAAGAAAGTCTATGGATATATTTCAATATATGCTACTAATGCATGTATGCAGAGCTCCAGATAAGACGCTTAAAGTCGTAAAAAATTGAATTAAATTTAGTAAAAAAGTAGACTTAAATTCTGTGCGTACGGTTACACATTGGAAAAATAAAATAAGAATTCAAAATGTGTGATCATGCGTAAAACTCAATATCAATGCATATAATGTAAACATTTTATCAATGAGTTCCCACTCGTCTAGGCCCTCATTACAATTATGAAATCAACAGCACTTTAACGTTATTATGAATAACAGACCATCTTTACAACAGTCGAAAAGCCGAACGTTTTCCATTATCTGGTCCTTTTATCGCAAAAAGTCTGCTGTAACCCGGCAATTGTCATTAGCTCTTCTTAGACTATAAACCTAAATGCGGATGTGCCAAAAATTATATTTACCTGAAAAAAAAAGAATTAATAATAGACTTTAAGGCTGGATTATTATAGAGTGTAAACCAAGATTTTGCTGAAAAAGTTATCTGGAACTTTGCATGTATGTTGAGAGGAAATCGATTACATAATTTCAAATTTACTAGAGTACTTTTATATTGCACCACATAAAATGCTTTAAAACTATAATATTGAAGTGCGCATATAAACTTTATTATAGATGGGTAGGTATTTCGTGTCAATCTCTTTCACATATGAAAGAGCTGTTGGTCATGCTGCTTTAAGTACATATAGATGCATGACACAATTTAGATTAAGCAAAATAAAACACTAGGTATTTGCCAAGAGTCAAATACATACGAGCAGTAAGAGCGTAATCGTGCACAGCGAGACTTACTCATGTAGAATTTAAAACTCTAATTGCTTTCTTTCGAAATAATTTCATGTGTCCGATCTAATATGCAATATGCCCGGTGTTTTTTTTGCGGATTAATGTTCCGTTTTAGATCCATAATTAACGAATGCCTCAATATTTTAAAAAATTAACACCGGAATAATGTTCACCGACAATTTTTCATACAGATTGGATATAAATATTATAGAGCTTAACAAAAAATACATTAAGCCCTGTTCTCCCGGCACACGTGCTGGACACACAGGTGGTTAGCGTGTGGCTATGATAATAATTAGTGAAAACATCTTTTTGAATGATAAATAATCATATTAAAACGAAAAATCAAATTTTCTATATAAAAAAAAATCACTACCGTTTTATATATAACAAGGTATCCAACTCGAAATCATCCGAAAACGGGGTGCATCGTTTTGAGCAGCCATTACTTAATAATTTTGCAGCGATTTTCATGACCCGGTCTTATTCAACGCAGAAATGAATTTCCTTTTAGGAAATGTATATATATTGTTATATTTCTACACATGCTGGGTCAAATTTTAAGAAATAAAGCTATACATAATTCGCTTGACCCAGTTGTTATCGATCAGACCGTATTTATGAATGAAATCTCCAGTTGTAAAGACACAACTCCGCATTGGAGCAATGAAATCACTCTTGTGTTTAAAATGTCAGTTCGTTGAAATGTATGTAAACAAAGGTTTGAAAATGCGCTGGACAGTTAGTTTTGATGCATAATTCTACGGCAAGCACGGTAAGAATGTTTTTTTTCATACGTTTTATTGAATAATGGTATCGAGGTTCGTGAACTTTGCAGGGAAAATGCCCATTTCCCCGTGAAGATTTCAGTCATGAATACTGTCTGATCGATCACAGCTGGGTCACGCGAGTTGTGTATCGTGTTATTTTTTAAAAGTTGACCCAGTATTTGTAAAAATATTGCATGACATATACATTTCCAGAGAGGAAATTTATTTCTGCGTTGAATAAGACCAAGATCGTGAAAATCGCAAAATTGATGAAGTAATGGCTGTTTAAAACGATGCATCCCGTTTCCGGATGATTTCGAGTTGGATACCTTGTTGAATATATATTTAACTTATTTTTTTTAAGAAAAGTTGATTTTTCGTTATAATATGATTACTTATCATTCCAAAATATGTTTTCACTAACTAGTATTATAGCCACACGCTAACCACCTGTAGCTGGACACTTTTAAAAAACACAATACAAATTCAAGTACTTATGCACTTAATTGATTGTAAACAATGACGGTTGAAATCCGTGCGTGGGAATTTTTCTGGTAACCAAGAGCGACGTCAACGTTCATGACAAACCTGTTTATATGACATTTATTTATTGATTTTTTCCAACTTGATTGAAAATTATGTTTTATGATATTTTAATACATGTAGATGAAGTAGTTGTTTTCTCAACGAGGAGTACAATAGTTGTACAGTACTAGACACGAGTACTTGTAACTTTCAGGTTTCTCTGTATACCACAGACATTATATAGTCATAAAATGATAAATATGTGTTTATAGAAATTGTAATTATAGCATGGTAAATAGACTAGAGAAATCTGAAAGTTTCACGCACAGGTCTGTGGCAATGGGGGTTTGGGCTACTTTATAAATATGAGGTCGATATGCAATGCACATCGGTAGATTACGTCTACTGTAATTATTTGGACTAGGGAAGGGCCACAATTCCAACACATCAGCCCCGTTATGTTCTGAATAAAATACATGTATAATTTCTTGAGTGCCAATTGCATCTTACAAATATCAAAAACATTCACGGCAGTCAATTCATTGTGTAAACGTACTGGTCTTCATGGCAATAATGAACGTATTTAGTTTAATGGAGATTATATAACGAAGGGAACTAATTCAGCTTATTCAGTTTACTAGTCAAAATGATTCGGATGTTTTCGCTTTTTTCCGAAAAGTAATTTATTCAACATACGGAAAATAAACGCGCGCCACCTGATGTCATAATTTAGTAACTTGCATTCTGCTTACTGCCTGTTGCTAACTGCCGTTGTTAATGACGCTTAGTGGCAAAACCGATTATGACTGGTTTCAGGAATAATGAACACACAAACATTGGATAGTCACCAAGCATGTTGAAACAATCATCAAGTATAACCGATAGAGAACAAGCATGTTGGAACTGTCATGAAGCATGTTAGAATAAACATCACGCATAATGTAAATATTATTCATGAATGATGTAATGTTGCAGCAATCATCAAGTATAAACGAATAGACAACAAGCATGTTGGAATTGTCATAAAGCAAATTAGAATAAGCATCAGTCATAATGTAAATATTCACCACGAATGATGTAACTTTTACCTAAATATCCTTCCATAGACATGTGTTGTTACTAAAATAGACATAGAGATTTGAGCATTGGGAGTGACCTAATCATACTGTGCTTTAGCAGTATTACGGAATACCGTTAGTGCCATCGTGGTTACACATTAAAATCCAGAGGGCGAGAACGCGAGAACGCGATAGTACGATGGCGACAATGTGACAATACGATGATGACAGGGTGACAATACGATGGCGACAATGCGATAGTACGATGGCGACAATGCGAGAACGCGATAATACGATGACGACAATCAGACAGTGCGATGACGACAGTGCGACAATACGGTGGCGACAGTGAGATAGTACGATGGCGACAATACTACAGTTCGATAGTGCGATAATACGATGACGACAGTGCGAAAATACGATGACGACAGTGCGACAATACGATGGCGATAGCCGACAGTGCGATAGTACGATGGTGCCAATGCGATAACGCGATAGTATGATGGCGGCAATTCGAAAATGCGATGGCGACAGTGCGACAATACGATGGCGACAATGCGATAGAACGATGGCGACATTGCGATGATACCACGGCGACAGTACGATATGACTATCGCATTGTCGCCCCCGTACTATCGCACTGCCGCCATTGTATTGTCGCACTGTCGCATTGTCGTCATCGTACTAGCGCGTTTTCGCAATCGTACGAACGCATTGTCGCCATCGTATTGTCGCACTGTCGTCATCGTACTTTCGCGTTCTCGCATTCTCGCCCTCTGGATTTTAATGAGTAACCACGGTGGCCCTAACGGTATTTTGTACAGTAAAGTGCGTAAAATCTGGTTTGGAATAACAATTTTTATGCCGAAAACAGATGTTGAAAACCCGACTTTGTTTTATAAGTAGTAGTCTAAATATACAATGAGTTTTCCGAGCATTAAATAAACATATTAAAATAAAATTCATGTTCGTATCAGTTGAAGTTCTTGTTAATAGTAGAAGCAAAGAACACAATAAAACGCTGATTGGGCTTACTAATTTGAGGCAAGAAAAAACACATCGCGCTATTATATATAACATATAACGCGCATCCGCAAAGTTCGAGCGCCCGTCTCGGTGCCGTCGTTTCCGGTGAAAGTTTCGCACAGGAGCTACCGAGTTTGGATATGAGACCACGAATCATGGCTTGACTTTATATATCAGTCAGCGTAGTACCTGACCAGACTGCGCGGTTGGACAAGCTAGGATGGACCAACTTCGGCCGCATATGACATAAGACCCATTTTCGCATGACGCGGGTCATCTGACCTTTATAATGTGTATATAGCTTTGAATGGAATTTGCACATAGTTTTTGGCATGGATTTATTGTTATGTTAATGTGTTGCACGCTTTCAAAAGCAGAGGGCATATATAAGATCAATTATACTACGGAGTTCATTTTCTGTTGCAAAATGAAATGCAATAAAGATTGTTACTCAGCGGTGTGTACAGTATGACAGCGTTGTCTGTCTGCGATGCATTTATACTGGTTCTAAGCTGGCATACTCACCAATTGGACTCAACCATCTGCTCGAACAAGAAATGATAAGTTCTACTAGCATAAACCTTTAATTGTAACTCATTTTAAAAATATTCATGTTATTTATATTATTCAATTTATTATTCAAAATTATAATTATTATTTCCTTTATTGTTGTTTTTCGCATTAAGAAACTTATTCGGCTTACGAAACTGAAAAATCCCATGGGTGAAAAAAATCCCATGGGAGAAAAAATCCCATGGGATTTAAGATCCCATGGGATTTAAAAATCCCATGGGATTTAAAAATCCCATGGGATTTTTTATTTTTTTTTAAACACGACTAAACGCATTAAAATATCGTAGTTGTTCATCATTTCATAAAATATGATGTTTCTGAAAGTTTCATGAATAAATCTCCCAAAATAAGAAAAAAATCCCATGGGATTTTTTTCTCCCATTTTAAAATGGGATTTTTTTATTACTAAATATTTTTATATATAATTGGCATAAAACCAATATACAGTCCTTAAATAACGTTAAAATACTTGCAAACGCAAATAAAACACGTTTTTTAAAATGTTCAAAATCCCATGGGATTTTTCTCCCATTTGCAAATTATGGGAGAAAAAAAATCCCATGGGAGAAAAAATCCCATGGGAAAATCAAAAATCCCATGGGAAAATGCAAAAATCCCATGGGAACCCCAACTTTGCTTATAAATTTCATAGTGAAGAAAACGCGTTTTTTGAGTGAAAATAACCAATTATTAATCAACGATAAGACTTTTATCGCATACTATGTCTCAAAGTAGCAAATCTTTAAGAAAAAGGGTACTTAAGTTTGCGAAATTTCGGTTTCGCAAAGTTTTTCCGGTGGCCGTTCATTACAAATCGGTCGTAATCACGTGAAGTAATAAGAAACCTGGGATGTGTATACACATACCTGAGAAAACACATCATTATTTTGACAGTTGGGTCGCGACTAGTAAAACAACTGTTAACATTAATCAGGAAGAGATCGCGCTTAATAAGAGAAATGATCACACAGAGATATAATCACTTACCCCATTTCAAATATTTTCCAGCTGAAAATTTTCCCCCACACGTCTTTTTTTGAGTGTATTTGTATTGTTTTTCTGGAGCCGAAGTGCATCTCACATAATATCCATCCGACTTCTGTTGTTTTCACTTTCGTTATTAAAAAATCCGTTTAAAAGAATTATTTTTACATTTAGGTTGTTGAAGCGCATTATTATTATATATTATCAATAAAATAGTATACCGTGATGAATTTGAGTTTCGTATCGATCTTTCTGTCAGTCTGTAAGCGTACTATTTTGGGCGCAATAATACAAGTTCATGTGATTCGACAACAATTGTAAACATTGGTGAAATGCTTCTCACAAAGTTATTTTTTTGGAGTGTTTATGAGGTCTGATCATGCAGTTTGCACACATCAACGGAAAGATTTCAATCCAATGCATTTGTCATCGTCAACCGTTTGGAATGTCAATTAGGCGATGAGTGAGCTTTTAGCATGTTTCTTTCAATTTTATTTATCTAAAAATGGCTACCCCCATCGTCATGAAATGACATGTGTTCGAGTTTTGATATTTATAGATATGTTGTTTTTTTTTACTATTTAAGCGTAACTTGCCCTCATCAATGTCGATATTATTAACTAGTTATGTAATTTTCCACCGAAATACGTTGAATAAACATCATTCAGATTTTTGAAAAAAATGTCTACTTTTGTGTTAAAATCGCTTTGTATTTTGATTGATTTTGTCGATGGTATGAGATTTTGCTGAACAAAATTGGTAGCAGTTTGAAGGAAAACCATCCTTTAAAGCAAAGATGTAAACATTAACCCTAACCCTAACCCTGTTGCACTCTTCGTTTAGTCAAATTTGAGTTCAATGCTAGGGGTCCCACATTTTTCAAACTGAAGCCTCTACATGAACCTTAAGACATCATACAGCCTATCCACTATACTGGACTTTTGATTAAATGTAACATCATGCTTTGTTTTTAAATCGTGCCGATATTATAACGCGCATATATCCTCTCTGCAAATCTTGGATCCGACAAAACATGAATTGAACATATGTATTGTATACAGTGAACATCATATATAGATACAGTTTTTGTATACAAATAGGCAACAGTTAATATGGTATGTCATATGCATTTGATACGATAATTATTTCGTAATAAAAATGTGTACACAATTATCCACGCAGTCCAACTACTTTATAATATATACTAGTGCATAATTTGAGACTTGCTCTGTGAAAAGGGTGTTTAATGCATGTACTTACAGTGTCGACAAATATTAGCCAGTGCAGTACGCACATGCTAATCAAGGACGATTCTTTCCGCCTTAACTCGAATTTTGCTCAGAGGATAAGTTTTCTAAACGAACGATTTAATAACAGCATAAACTGTCGACGCTCTACGCACATGCATTTTACCCCTCAGAGCGCGACTCATGTATATGTGGTTATTTACAGGAGCACCAGTAGATATTGGCAGGGCACTTCCTGCAGGTGATGTTATTCCAGGCTTATGTTGGGCCTATGTCTTGAACTACCTGAAGATTGTGCTGACGACTAGCAGTAAGTGTCAGTGTACTCGGTGATTTTATTTGATCTGCCGCGTAGATAATTGATTCCATGCATCCTACGTTAAATTGTTATTAGGGTTAAATTTAACATAAACCTTTGTCTTAAATGCTGGAACAATATTGTTAAAATGTGTCTACACGTAGTCTATACGTACCGATCCGGCATAAGATGTTTTGTTTTTAGTATAAATGTATGGAAGGAAGGAATTCCGATTAAACAAATGAATGTTTGCGTTACATTATGTTTAAACCCAATTATTATGCAATACAGACATTTACTTTTTCTGTTGGTTTAGGTATTTATAAAACGATACAAGACTATTTAACCGAAAAGACCTTAAACTGTGACTGCACCCGTAAACTAATTGTGGTGTGGATCAAGTCCTGCGATATGGAAAACACACTAGACGTGGTTGCCAACAAAAGGTACGACATTTAGATATAACTATATTAAAATATTATTAATTTAGTTTCACATATACTAGTTGTCACAAACTGTGTAGTCTATTGAAATATTAAAGAAGTATATTAGAAGCAGGATGAAAAGTATTTTAAAATTTTTTGCATGTATCAAACGAAGTAATCAAAAGTTTATTTTCAGTGGTGGGCGACGCAAAATAACTGACAGCGGCAAGATACATGTTACAACTAATAGCATTGGTGGACAGATTGGTAGACCATTTGCTTTGAATATATTCAAATACAACGACGATTCAAATCCGGTTAATCAAGTAAGTAATCATATTATCGCTGTTTATGATACCGCCATTACCATTGGTAATGGGGGCTATATAGGAATCACTTTGTCGGTCTGACTGTCGGTCGGTCTGTCGGTCTTTCTCGAAATTTCATCTGATCGTCACCAAACTTGGTCACAAGTTTTATCTCGATGATGTGTAGGTCAAGTTTTAATATGGATCATGCCGGTCAAAAACTAGGTCACGGGATCTGAACACGTTTTGAAAACTTTAAATTTCTTGCATCACACAAAGAAATTCATATTCAGTTCCCTGAAAGCCGTAGATGCGTATAGGTTTTGAAGTTCATCAGAACATTTGATGATCAGCTTTACCCACGCAGATGTTGATTTTTTAATCAAATACTGCTTGTACAATATATCTTTTTATATTAAGAAGGAATGTAGTTGACACTTGTTCGTAATTTCATTTCATCGTTCCTCAAAAAGTTGTTACTCTGTTGCTCTGGTCTCTTTTCCACCATTGAGTAATTAAATGGTTATTAAATTGAATGCGTTTTGATTCCCTTTTATTATTGTTTAATTTTGAGTTTCAATGCCATGAGGTTAAATTTTATTTACACTTAAATGTATCATGAATATTGCTGGGCAAGGTGTGAGGTTGAGCGCTCTAAAACCGGTTCAAACCCCCAAGCTTTGCATTGACCGTTCCAAGGCGATGACCCCAGCTTTAATCTTTAATGTGTAATGTATGTTGTTTGGTATTGTGCTGTTTTGTACTGTTTTTGCAATTGGTCACTTGCCTTAAATAAAGGACCAACTAATTGTATATAATGAGAATTCAATATTGCTCCAGCAGCTGGAGTTTCACTTCTTAATATGTACAAGTACTTAAACGGGACCTTTGCTTTCTAAGGTATATACATATGCATGTTCAAATTTTGTTTCTATATATTTTTACTTTGCATGGTCCAGTATCCACAATTATCTTATCTAGCGCTGTATGTATAGTATTTGTATGCATGCGGTTACCGTGAAGCAGAAAGTTTCAATTGTGTCGTTATGGTTACTATTTAATTGAATTGTTAATGATTATGGTGTTAACAATGTTCTGTACACAGCTTCATATTATACTGTACAATTATTCTAAATGATGCATTTTCTACTTGTTTGCAATTTTAACAATACGATATTTAGCACATGACGTCGCATTAGCACTTCTTGACATTATTAATGAACAAACGGTGAAAAAACATTTTTAAGAAATTCATGTTACAAAATATCGTGCACTTTTTAATGCCATTGATCAATTTATTTTATTGGCACTGATACCAAAATACAACTTTTAATGATGACAGCTATTCATAATGTATTATTTCGTTTCTTTATGAGAGGACAGGTATTGGACAATTAATTACACGTGTCAGAATATAAGTGAAAAATAAGGAACTGGTATCAAAGTTAAAGTCAACGAAACATACAATAAACATAACAGTATATCAGACATTCATATTGTTCACAGAGTTCTGATGTACAGTGAAAACGTGTAGTATAGCGACTTATTAAACGCGTACATTATACTTTGAAAGTTCGTTAATATATCTTAGAAGGCACCGCTCAATCCATTTATTATGTGGGCATCTATTGTTTTTAATGTATCATATGATAGTTTAGACTGTTCCTTTAGCCACATTTAGTTGGGTAATTTTATTTCTCAAATACATGAAGATATTTTGTTTTTTAATATCTGGTTTAAGTATAGCATAAGCATCATTATATAGAAGAAGAATGCATGTTTTAAATAAAATTCTCTGAATTCTTCTAAAGACACGGTAATCTTCTTCTCATACACGTTGCTAAAAGTGCAAACATTGTTATTAGTTGCACAACACCCCTATTTTTGTTGACGTATTTCATTGATCATGAATTTGAGAGTATCAATTTTTAGAAATGTTTCCGTTGTCTTTCTTTGATATTTGGTTAATTCATTTGTATCGTTAATTTCTAAATCGGTAAAATCATTAATTGACCCAAAATCATCTTGTGTGTAGTTATTGCCATACGCAAAAGAAATTTATTTTTAATTTCAGATTTAATGGTTATCGTATGACCATTACCGGTTTTAATAAATCAGAAAATATTTTCGCACTTAATAATATTTCTTTTTTGTGATGAGCAAAAATATCTTTTTCCCTTTATTATCTCATGAACAATATTGTTATGTACTTTTGAGTTAACTAGTGTAGCATTTAATTGTATATATGATTTACTCAGTTGTTCTCTTTTCCATTAAGATTATTTTATATTAATTAAGTGTTTAGATATGTGGGGACTTTATTATTACCACCTTTTGCAAACTTTAGTACACAATAGATTGTCCACTATTTGTCAGAGGGAATTAAATATTCGCTTTTGATACGCCACATTGTTTCCTTGTATATCAAATGGTACCATTCGATTAAACATTACACGCAACAACAAATATAAACACTGGAAAAATAACTGATAAACCAGACGTGAACATATCAACACCGTTTAGCTTGACACAAAGTGAAATTTCTTCATTTACTTTTGTTCAAATTCAGAGATGCTTCCTTGCTGAATATTGCACCCCGATGCAATGCGTCCAAACAATGGAGAAAGGATACGCTGGAATCAGCGCAACCACGAAACAGGGAATGGGAGAGTCGTTCAAGGAAAAGTTCAAAGAGATCATGTCTCGCAGAAAAATGATGAAACTCTTCTCGAACTTCAAAGTGTCGTTCGTCCTCTTTAATGGTAAGCATATGAGTCCTTTTCGTTAAATTGATATTATGTTAAACACAATTACTGTTCATATGTATAGTTATATGTTCAAATACAAAAATACTCAAAGATTGAGTTGCATAATGGAACATTACAACACATTAACACTGTCTACATGTGCACCATTTATATTGTTTGGTAATAGGCGTTTTTGTTTGCGGCCTCAAAGTCCTCCTGAGTTGAATTAAGCTTTGATAGAAACATCATCCATAAATTACTGTGTTAGTGTTAAATAGCATTAAAACATGCCTTCGAATATTTTAAAATCCAGACACAGATCCAAGAAATCGTCTTATGGACCTGTTGGAACGAGAGATTTTTGATCAGGAATGCGATATTATCACCGGAAACTAGTAGACACTTTACATGGGACTGAAGAGGACCAGACTCAATATACATATTCTTTTGCTTATAAACACATTTATTATAGCATATAAATTATGCACTTTTTGAGCCACATCGTCATTTTACATTTACAAGGCATGACTCTCTAAAGGCATTCCAATTCGAATAATACAAGAGGGATGCAACTTTTATTGTCGATATTTAAAGGCTCTATAAAGGTGACAAATCCAATTATTATGCATATCAACTGGTCAAATTTTTACCGGATTTCAGTTATTCTTGCATAAAAACTGCTGATAACACAACTTAGGTACAACGTTGCCAAGAATTATGGAAGATATAACCGTTTCATAATTGGAAGAAATGTTTACATTTTTGCAACTAACGTGATGTGTAGCCTCGGAGCGGTGACATATGCTAAAAATAGCCGAAAGAAAATTCAATTTTAATTCTAGTTTAAACAACTTTTTACCAGCAGAAAGTAACTTATTAGTTCAGTACAAACGTTTTAACCATTTAGAAGAGACCTACTTTGTGAGTTATGCCGGAAAACGTTAAAAATCATCGATATATTTTTGGTGACCTGAGTCACTTTCACTTACCCTTTCCCGAGTAAACAGCGATGTAAATAAACGGTTTGTTTGTAAACACAATTGACTTGGAGGACACTTTATTTTGAGCTCAAAACAAGTTGTATTACTCATTTTTTATTGTTATGTCCAATAGCTTATATATATATTGTTTTTTTATAACCTTTTTTTATAAAATATGAAAATAATATTTTAAAATCGGTAAATAATTACGGATCTTCACCTTTATAGAGCCTTTAAAGTTTAATATGTAATAAAAACTTATCTTTGTAACTTTATTATTAATGCTGAATTTAAACTACGGTTACTCTGTGACTAAGAACGAAAGTATTTATTTAGATAATATTTACATTATTAACGTGTGATATTTGTATCTTTGTGAAATGGTTTATTAAAGTGTCGTGTTTAGGGTTTTGAAAAAAGACAATTTAAATATCATATATGCAAAATTAACATATAAACGTCATATCTACTTACTAAGAAAATTGTTAGAAAATAGAATCATAAATGTATATTTGTTTCCGAAAATACATGTATTACTAATATAACGCGAACTATTCATTGATGAGCGTGCGTTGCGCCGTGGTCGCGTAGAAGTTTTTGCTTGTCTATGTCTTGGGTACAAATTCAAGGGAGGCTATATTTCATTTTAAAAATTGTGTAGGTAGATTGTTATTGTAATTATAAAAGACCGTTCAAAATAGTGCATTTATATGGGTAAAACTACGAAAAACTTTGAACTCGTACCTTTGACAGTTTTATGAAATAACGCGTAGTGTGATATTACGGGTATTTTATTATGGAAAGTAAATATTTGGTTACAAGGTTTGAATTACATACAGTGCATATGTTAAACGTATACGCAATAGGCTCAGTACTGATTTCTGCAACTTACGCTCAATGTATACACACTTTTACTGCATTTGATATATCAATTGTCCTCATAGCTGCAGTTGTTTACTTAAAACAATTATATTTTATTCAGGGTTGTATGGTTTGTTTTGCATTTTATATGTGTACATATTAATTCATGTTAAGTTTGCATACTGCATTTTGTATAATTACATATATAATGGTATATTTGTTTAAACGTTAATATTATACCTCACATAAAAGTATTTCTTCTTTGCGTATATAAACTACACAGGTCCGTTATTTTGAATAGTGCCCGGTAAAGATGCGCGCGCATCTAATAGTCCCAACTAGAATGTTAGTAATTTGTAACATTTGTGCAAGTTTTACAACGCAAAGATTTTTCGAGTATTGTTTCCTTTGTTTACAAAAATATTTTGTTTTACACCGGTACATATTATTAATAGCATCTGATAAATATTGATGGAATGTATATTGTGTAATTTATTTTTATTTCTATTGACATTTATCTGCACAAAAATGTTCGGTATAATATAAGAAATAAAAAACCTCAGTGAGGGCCCTATGGCAGAAGAGTGACCAGCCAGGCAACCCCAAATAGTATATGGACCGAAGCTGGTCACTAATCTGCCATAGGGCTAGGTCGGTATCTATGCCACACGAAGTAACGAATCTGGTAATCATCCATGTTAATCCATATATAATGTAATTATTCTTTCTTACTTGTAAGTGTCTTCGAAGATTCAAGTATAATCTCGGGTTATTGTTACACATTACCAAATAATGTGCCACTAACAAATGCCATATTCGTGTTAGGTCAACGTCACCATTCACTGTCGAAGGTCATAGTGTTCGTTCCCACGCTGCAACATTACAATGCATTGAAGGATTTGGAAAATTATTTTCGAATATATTTTCCAAATACCAGACAGCATGAAATTCCAAGGCTTCAAAGCATAAGATCAAGGTCACAACTAAATGATAAGTTTCGTGAATTATGTTTTCTGCAACTATCTCTCTTACAAGCTTATACTTCGGACGAATATTTCATATCACGTGACAGACCTTTTTCGTAACGTTGAAATAAATGTGTAAGTGTTACTCGACTAATAAATGGGTGACGAAGGCGAATTTACAATGTGTGAACGCGGTATATGCGGATTGCAAACGCCGTCTATATGGAACTTTAAAAAGTGTGTTTCCTTAAAGTATGAAGGTAATGTTTAAATGTTATGGTGTTGTTTACTGGACAAAGACAGCGAAGTATGTAGGCCTTGAATGTGTTGTTTTATGATACAGAGTTTTACGGTTATTTGATGCACCTTATTCTTAAATCACGATGTTGAGTTTGTATACTTAATAATAGTTGTGTTTTATTATATTGGCAAGTACTTCGTGCATTATTTACACTCCTGTATGATTGACATGAAATGAACATTTTTTTTAAACAATTGTTTTGCTTAACGCTCCAAAGTATTGCAGAGCAAAATATTGTTTTTCTTTGTTTTATTCATTTTACACTGTTTGATATTGTTTCGTCGTTATATATATAACAAATAACTCTTTTTTTATTTATAACTGTATGATATGTGTTTTTTTATATATTTTAAATCATACCACGTGTAAACGTAGTTTGTGTAATCTAGCACTGTTTCTTAGTGTTGGTTCTATTTATGCATACAATAATTATACTATGTTAACATGATGTTTTTAATTAACAATAGTTGGCTTTATTATTTTTTTATAAATTCATCTGTCCAATATTTTAAAACGATTAGCTTCCATTTTTGGTAAGAATATTTTTATATACCTACATAATTCCATTTTTTTTAGCACAATGCTTTAGCATTTAACACTGTTTGTAAGTATAGCTTCCGTTTTTGCTTAAACGTATTCCATTAGTTTAACATACGTTTTCCTGGAACACCGTTTGCTAGTGTTGCTTTTATCTATCGGCAGTTTTTTAATATGAACGTAATAGCTCAAAGGCGTTTTGTCAATAACCAACAATACTTATTACTTGATTTAAATACAAGGTAAATTACGGTCACATAGCTACACGACATGTAAGCTTTAGTAATGTTTCTCTTTGAAAATTAACTTGATTTAGTGTGTACCTTGAAACGTTTCAGCATTGCCCAACTAGGCATTCATATGCAATTAATAACGTTTAGGATTGTATAACTCTTTCCTTACGTGTTCAATACTTACGCATAGAACAGATACATTTTTATTGTAAATATTATTTGAATATAAAAAATAAAGCACTTACAGTTTTGGATATAGTTGTTATATACAACTATTTATATTTCATCGCGTTTATTAAATACACATATTGATTTTATTCCACACATGATAACACTTACATTTGTGAACATGTGAATTTTTTAACACAGATCACACATATACGTATGGATATAATCGTCAATGGAATGTGCGAAACAATGGATAATCAATCGAATAAAGTTTGCTGCATCTTAAAATGTGTCGAGATACATTCACTAAATATGTGCGTCTAAAAAGAAATAAACCGTATAATATCACAAATTTAATCAATCACGAATAAAAAGAGTTCATGCACTATAATATCAATTCATCTATGTATTGGTTCCATGCACACCAATGGATACAATTCTGAAAGCATCACACACTTTCAATATAAAAACTCAACGAAAATGGCAAACCAATTCGCTAAGCTACATCGAAAGACTTGCCCGCGCTACCTATGATGTTAATGCTTCCGAAAGGATCGGTTTAAAGAGAACACTAGGTTATCATAAAATACAGAAAATAAACCTTTTATCAACAGTCTTGGTGAATGGTTAAATTTTGTGTGGCGAGCATTGAACTTTTCTGTAAAACAAGTATCATGTATGCATAATGTTTTGCATTAATATCATTTCGTTTGTAAGCAATTTATGACTGAAAAAATTGAAATAAAATGACCGAAAATAACCTTGTGAAATGTAGTGGTATGATTTATGTGATGCCTTGTTTAGTAAAAGCACTGTTTTTCTAGCAGTAAGTAACGTAACCATAAATCAGCACATGGAAACAACAGTGTCTAGTCTTTCCGATGTTGTGTAAGTAGCCCATATTTCTATGCACAATAGAATCACGCGGAATTAGCATTTGCATCTAATTTCTCTCATCGTAAGCAGACAATGATTTAATGTTTATCCATAAAAGAGAATACTTATAACGATGGAATTACCGCATTATAGTCACCACAAATGCCTTAAACGGACCGAAGCAGAAGGCCCATTATTTCCAAAAATACTACTACACTGAGCTCCAATGAGACAAAAACAGGCAAGAGTATGTTTTTAATGTTTAAAAACTTAATTATACAATATAATACTAGGTTTAACTTAACTGTCAAATAACTAGTGTTATGTCAAGTTTGACGTTTGTAGTTTTGAAGAGCGCAAACGGCAAAAACGGCACATGTCTATAGTGCCGTCTCGGCGCTTAATTTAGTCATTCTGGCATCACCGCGTGTTGTCGACTTCTAAACCCACCAACACGGCATATTGATCAATCAGAGTAAACACGCTTCAAGGTTGGCACAAGTACGAAACATTTAGTTGACATGTTTGTGTTCTTCTTGGTATAAATTTGTTTGTGGTGATGACTCTGATTTTGTGTTATATAGTGTTGGCAGATTTACAAATCGCCAACACATAGACAAGGTAAACACGACAAGTGCCTGCATGTATTGGTTTTGGCGGGAATATTTGTCGTTCTGGCTCGTTGTCATGTTTTCGCCATCCGACATTTCAAAAATGCAAGAGCAATATAGAAAAAAATGCATCATAATAAAATATATTTGTAATCAAATTAAAAAAATGAAATATGATTTTAAAAAATCTCAACAACTTACAAATTTAGTTTTTTATAAGGAAATTCCCCCTCTCATTTGTGTTACCTGCGTTCAAAATAAGGCCGTTTTTATCATGATGATAACAATTTTGCTGCTGCTGATGATGATCATGATCATGATCACCATGATCATCATCATGACCATGATGATAATGGTCATGATCATGTTGATGATCATGACGATGATTATGATGTTGATCATCATGATTACTACTAATACTACTTCTCCTACTTCAGTTACTGCTGCTACTTCTACTACTACTACTACTTATATTACTTCTACTTATACTACAACTAGTTCCACTACTACTACTACTACTATTACTACTACTACTACTACTACTACTACTACTACTACTACTACTACTACTACTACTACTACTACTTCTACTACTACTATTACTACTACTACTACTTCTACTACTACTACTACTACTACTACTACTACTACTACTACTACTACTACTACTACTACTACTACAACAACAACTACTACTACTACTACTACTACTACTTCTACTACTACTACTACTACTACTACTACTACTACTTATAACAATAGGCAGACAATATTAGAAAACCGGACTTTTTTATTTGAATCGATGAACAAAAAGTGTTTGTTTTACTTTCCAAACTACGAAAGTTTAATACAATGTTGATCAAGAACTTACTATATAAAAGTATATTATATGCAATTTCGATGCAATGTATATATCAATAAATATGATATCGTCTCCAGACATACACGTTTTCGATACAGTCGATAATTGCGCGACAACGAAAATAATTGTGAAACAGAAACTTCAATTATTGATATGATATCATCTGAGATTAAGAATTATCATAAAGCGACCATTGACTGATACTATTCGAGCCAGACATCGACCTTGTCCTTAATTATGGTCGTAACGAATAACAATACGCGGAACACGAGATATACACATTAGGTCAGCATTAGATTAGCAGGAACGCTTTTGACACACCTTATTGCACGAGCATTTATGATGTAGAATACGTGGAAAAAAGCGATGCAAGCAAAGTCATATTGCTAAAATAAGTATGTTTTGCCATCTTTTGTTTATATTTTGCATCGGGTTATTAAATATAGTGATTTTTTGTCTTATACACTTAATAAATATTGCATTTTTCTATTAAAACGTTATCACTTTTTTTTTCGTTCCGCATGTCGAGCTGTGAAAATTATTTGGATAGGCGTGACCGTATTGCGTAACAGCTGCCGCTTAATCTCACTACCGATATCCTATTTATGTGTATATTACATTGAATATAAGACTTATTACATCCATGGGACCTTCAAAATCAAACACATATGATATTTACAATTTATTTTTATTCAAAGTCACATGACCAGTTATGTTCAACACACAAAAATACAACAACAGAAAGCATACATCAACGAATTCAATATAATTGTAATGTATTATTTTGGTAGTGGTGTTTGCGTTGTGTACGGAGCAGTAGTCGAACGGAAACGCGGGGTGTGTTCTTACTTGCATGGTTAAAGACATAGTTTTCTTTAATCGATATTTACGAATTGCATTTCCGGCTAATCGCCGGCAATACGTGAAAGGACTCGTGAGTAAATATGTTTATCATAAAGGTGTTACATTAGTCAGATCTTCCTGACCCTTATTCGAGAGGGATAATATCATAAAAACAAACACTTCACTTTTATAGAACTAGGGTAACCATTTTGTATTGCTATGTATGTGCGAGTATGGTCATATAATATCAAGTCGTCAGAAAATGACCAAATCAAAGAGAAATGCGTAAACGACCAAACGTTGTTTATCATATTGATCTAAACAAAATTCACAGAGCTGACACCCGGCGAATTCCGAAGATGGTTTTTGCATGGTATTACTGGAATTAGACACATTCAAGTAAGGACAGTAACATGTTTTAAAAGAAAACCAACATATCGGAAGTGATATGGTAATGATCATGTATGCTGAATGCAGCTTCGATATACAAAATTCCCCTAACAAAAAAAAATCAGAATAAAATTAAGTGCAACACAATTTTGACAAAGATCCAAGTGATATATGTTGCAATCGCACGCCTCAAATATGTTCTGTTTAATAAGTTGTTTTGTAAATTAGCGAAATACATTTAATTTACTGTTGAATTATTATATCAACAAATCGAGGCCCCTAATGCATAATTTCGTGATAATTCTTATTATGACTACGAGGTATTTACAGGCAATAGTTGTTCTTCATTCCATTTGTTTAAACATGACAACGCAAACAACAAACAAAAATAAGTACCACTGAATTCTCAGCCTTTAAACGGTATTGCGAATCAAATCAGAGCATAACATTGGGATTTAAGAACTACACAACCGCGCACTTGATCACGATTCATTCACTTAACAATTACGTAAAAGAATATATATATTATAAATATTAGAGCATCACAATTCCAATCAAACTTATGTGCAGGTAAGTACTACAGACATGATGTTTTCATACATTAGACAATCAACGTTACAACTATTATGAGTTGCTTTAAGAATATTGAATATAATAGTAAATGTACATGCACTTAAACCGTGGAAAAACAGGGCATTTGATTATTTTACTTTAAAGAATTGTAGTCAACTAAAGGCTGATAAAAGGATAGACTGCTATCGAGGAGGTCATATTTAATTCGAGCTATTATCAGTCATTGTCATAACTTTGTGTTTTTGCTGAATAGATTACATGCCTTTGACTTCCTTTTAATGTTTTTACTATATATAGTTCCTTTATTAGCTAAACTTTTACAAATAAACAATAGAAAACAACAAAAAGAAACCTATTTTTATTAGTTTGTATAAAATAGTGTTTAATATCTTTTAAACGGAAACTCATTAAACATGAAAACAGGATTTGTCGTGTATATATTATTTTTGGCGTGCTTTCATGGATTGTGTAAGTAAAAGCTGTATTATAAGGACAAAATTAAAGCTTCATTAATCGATTACATTGTTAATTTATGATATACTGCCATTTGCGCCGGTTGTGAGTGTACGTGTTGCTTTATATTTAGTTGTAACTCAAACACTGTACATATGTTGCTTTGAAATACCGTAAACCATGGCGTAACGATGGCGTTAAAAACGTATAATTAAATCGCAATCCATTGTGTTAATTACGTTTATTATGTCTATAATCTTCATGTTTAATACTGGTGCGCAATATTTGGATTATTTTCTTGGCTTTGAATTTGCATTTGATAGTTTTTTTTTACCAATACGTTGCATTGAATGGTTTTATTCGTTGGTACCAGTTTAAATCCATTGTTTCTTTGTTTTAGTATTTCTATGTGACACGTTTCTATAACGGTTATAGTTAAAAACATAGTATTCCTATTTTTTTCATATAGAAATATGTTTCTCTTAAAAGGTAAGATTACGCTTGTTTTAAATAAGTCTATAAAAACATATTCTTCCCGTGTTGCGTTAATTTTTTTAACAGCATAAACATGCACACGTATTTACAATGTGGCATTTTGTTTGGGAACATAGTGATTACAAAATAAGGATAACATATTTTTTTTTGAAAAAGAACAAAATGGTCATGATTCGTTGTTGCGACACAGTTGGTAAATTACGTATTTCATGTAAATGCCAACATTGTCTTATCCAATAGTATTAATTGTATTACTTTATTACTGCAAAACATCACACAATTGCACGGACAAATACATTCACTCATTTCAAAGACGCCCGACCAGCCCGACGTTCTTGTGGCAGCTTTTACCCATTCTGCAAATGTCCTCAGTACGTAAATGGTTGTTATACATGCCCGGCCTCCTGCCCATCAGCTCCAGGTATGAGATTCTTTCGTGCAGATTGGTGATGATCATGTATGATTATATAAGAAATGCTGTTGTGTTTGTTTGTATATGCTTTAAAGTTCTCCATATACGGCTGTAATCGCAGTGTTTGCTATGTATTATGTCTGCAGCAAACTCGATTGATTTGTTGATAAATAGTGTTTATCTTTTTATAAATGTTCATTTATTTTACATTAAAACTTATGCACAAATGGATTCAGAATTATTAAACCACATCTATAACTTTTGGAATACAAGGGACAGTTGCAGTCTAGGGTCAACTTGTTAAACAGCACTATATGTTAGTCAACATATGTTTGTTTCCGATATAAAGATGATTTAGTTAAGCCTTATGATTGCTTATGCTCCTTTTTTGTAAATTGCTAATTGAGAACGTCAATAACTGTGTTAGTAAGATTAACAAAACATGTAATAGAAGTAAAATCTTGTTCACAATGTTATAACATCATTTGTGATACAGCACTGTTTGTTGATCAAACGTCAATAGGCTGCGAATTAAACAATACAAGCAGTAATTATATGTCAAATGGGGATGCTTATAATCAGGTGATCAATTATATGTAGGTTCAGTGACCAGCAGCCTTGCCACGACCATTGCCCACAGCACATTCGGTGATTTCCATCCCGGTATGAATCCCGGAATACAATCCACCAAGCACATCTGGCACTTCCGGTTCTGCGCAGACTCAAGCCCCTTCTAATATCCCGTCGTCCTATTCAACTAACAGCGCCAACAGTCCTACCCATCCGACAAGTCCTTCCACATCTGTACAAACACCAGCGCCCAGCAGTTCTCCGTCCGCACAAGGAAGTGGGTCGTCTTCCGCAGGAAACCTTGACCTTGGTAAAATACATAACATATCAATATATGACCACGTAGATTTATAATAATAACTTTTCCGTATTTTACCAAATCTTTGGTTTGTGAATACAGAATTAGAAATTTACATTACAAAGAGAGCAAGTTGTGTAAATAGCCGCTTGTCTTTCGACTTGAATCACGTGACCATTCGCCTGTACAATACAGTACACAACGTATATAACATATTTAAAGTAAAAGAGCTCATAAATGCATACCTAAGGCACCCATCAATCGAGTTGTCCCTAAACTATTATATACTGGATTCCATGCCTGAACGATTTCCGTCTAATAAAATATTCTTAATTATAAATAATTGTGCACCTTTGTAAAATTATTTGAAAGATTGTGCTTTTGTACTTCAACGATAGGGAAAGTATTTTGTTCCGCATATCAACACGTGCATTGATTTTGAGATATAAAGTTATCTCCCAAACACTACTTAAGTATAATTTAGCTTGGTACAGAACTTTCTACCAAGAGCATCAGAACCGTGAACCAATCGTGGTATCAGTGCTGTGATCTTTTTTAAATAATTGTATGCATGTTATCTTGTATTTTTATACCAAATCAAATTAAATACAATGATGCTTAAACTGTTAACCTGTTATCATTGCCGGAAATTTTAATATCATTTATAAAGAACCTGTGTTTGTAAAATTGTGACAGTATCTTTACGTGATGTGTTACCTCATGTAGAGTTCAATTCTTTGGTGTATCTTTGCAGTATGTCCCCCATTGCCGTCCTGTCCAGATGCCACGAAGATAACATATGATGATAATAATTGCGCTATATGCTCCAGCGCAGGTAGATAGACAAATGATTGCTTTTAAAGAATACAGGTTTTCTTAAATGAATACTCACGCAATTTATTTTGAATTTAAACTTTATGGGAACGCAATAATACCAATCCGTGTATTGATAATTGTCATTTCATCAGTATTTGTCATATAACGATAAGATAAATATCAATTTATGTTTTTATAAAACATTAGTTATCATCTCCATATGTAATAAATGCGACATGAATACACCAGTCAACGCAGTGTTTGTTAAGTTGAGCATGGAATTAACTTTTGACATGTTGTGAAATAATGTACGTACGAGATTTTAAACATTAAATGAAACTTCAAACATCTTACCATTGCTTATCCAGGCGTACCCTTTCCGCGCCATGGAAACTAGACAGTGTTTCATCCATTTCTACCAAACAATTGTGTATTAACAGGAAACCATAACCGACCGATTTCCAATACAAACGGCTGTCCACCCGTCAGCATGCCGATGAAAGATTGCCACATAGATCGAAATGGATGCTTGCTATGTCAAGGATCAAGTACGTAAACCACTGTTCAAACTCTTTGTATGGTAACATCAGAAATATTCTTGCTTAAAAGACGTCATTCCTTTTGTAATCCCAATCAGTCTTACATGTATTTAAATCTACAAGGAAAATGTCCTTTCTAAGTGGCAATTGATATGATGACATTTTATATTTTTATAATATATTTGTAAACTTATTTTAAAGCTGAGACTTAACAATAGGTGGTGAGTTAAGTAGTTTGGTATGAAATAATTGCGAAAATTATATATATTCACCAATACATTTATTAATTAAAGTCATAACAACAACTACACCATTGACAAGCCCAACAACAACGCAAACAAGTACTCAGTCAACAACAATAAAATCAACAACACGACCCACTACCCCTACTCCATTTACAACGAAACAAACAACAACAAGACCAACAACACCTACACCAATATCTACGAAATCTACTTCGCCGACAACTTACACGATTACTGCAGCAAAGACAACAACGCAACAGTCGGCCATTTCAGCAAGTTCTGCAACATCACCCACAACACCATCTACCTCTACGACTACTACTAAAAATAGTTTAGCAGCAACAACAGCTTCTACTACTACCGGTAGTTCAGCGGCAACAACAACTTCTACAACTACAGTTACTTCAGCAGCAACAACGTCTACTACTTCAGGTAGTTCGGCCGCAACAACAGCTGCTACTACTTCAGGTAGCTCAGCAGCAACAACAGCTTCTATTACTGCAGGTAGTTCAACTGCAACGCCAGGAAATACAGCACCACACGGAAGCTCAGCCACAAACGGAAGTACAATAGTTATGGCACCTCCGACATTCACGACGATCCACATTCCCGCTGTTACAACGGCCTGTCCCCAGATGCAATGTTTGTTGGACTGTGGAAGCCCTCCGAAGTTTATGAAAGATACGAAAGGGTGCGATCTCTGCCAATGTGACCTAAGCCCTTAATACGATGGTGCATGTACCACTTAATTAAGCAAATTAAAGGATTTTACTATCGCATTTCTGTTATTGCTCTGTTTTCGTGTGTATTAGTTCATTGTAAATAGTTGTATATTGTCATCGATGCTAATCGCCATAAATATTATAACACCGTTAAGATATAAATTGTAAATAATAAATACTGTCTAGTGGGAATAGATCATATGAATGTCAATAACCAATTGTAAACAAAGGTGTTGCTTCATAAGGAGATTATTTGTTATTTTAACATTTTGACAAATTAAACAGCAAGAATTATTAATTAAAAAATCATTTACATGCATGCGTGAATAAATAATATTTTAGTTGACTTATCGGGAAAGAAAACACAAACAGAAGTATAATGACCAATCAACTTTTGAACACGGGTGTATATTTCTTAAATCACAGGTTTTATCCAAATCGTATATACTGATACACGAGACAAATATAATGTGCTGAAGTTTGCTGAATTAGTTTTTTTCTGAAATGTATTTATCTTCATTAATTGTGGAATAATTACAACTTCTGTCACATACATATGAATGCTGCATTCTCATTGGATAATTCGTTCACGTCACCGGTTTTTCATTTTCCGATGAACCCACTTCGTATGCAAATTTATACATGAATATTCATGGTGCTACTTTCTGGTTATAAACTAGTTGCCAACATGACGTTATGTTTTGCGCGAAACTTAAAGCTACACACCTTATTTGGCATAGTAAATTAAATTATAAATAAGAAAGATATTTTATCTATGCCAACTAGAATATATCTCGTGATTACAAGGTAAAAATACGGCTTTTTTGCGCTTAACAACTTAAAAATAATCGCGTTTGTCGAAACGGCTGTATACGTCTAGAAATCCTACATTCGGTTTTAAAAGCGGTGCCGTTTGAAAAGTAATAAATTACTTGCTAACTAGGCTATAGATTTAATTTTATCTTAACCAATTAGAATATATATGGTGGTTACAAGGTAGAAATCTATCTTTTTGCGCTTTAAAACTCTAAAATAATCGCGTTTTTCGAAATGGACGTACACATGTATATGTAAAGAAATCCTACTTTCGGTTTTTAAAGCCGTTTGAAAAATAATAAATTACTTGCTAACTAGGCTATAGATTAACTGACAATTTTACACACTTTCAAATTGCATCTATACGTATTGATTAACGTGTATTTTATTTCAAGGTGTGTGGCGTTGTTTTTTATTGGTCAATTGCGAAATGACGTTTTATTTATTGCGCAAACTTCGACGATATACCCGTTTGACGGAGATAAAATTGAAACTGAAAATAGATTCATGCGCTTGATTTAAAGGACTTTTATGACCCTTACCACAATCAAATTTCAGCCTTAAGATCATGTGGTGCTGTGATTATAAGAATTGAATAGCATTTTTCTGCATTTCATCGGTGTAGGAACTGTCGGGAAAAATACACCTCATTTATGCATAAACGTCGTCGGCGTTTATGCAAATTAGGCGTAATTTTCCCGACAGTTCATAAACCGATGAAATGCAGAAAAATGCTATTCAATTCGTAAGTAATTCTGGGTTTCAGCTGTACCGATTTTCCGAAGTGTACAATATACAACAATTAAACAATATTTCACAGGCACGTTTTTGTTTTCAACGCATCATGCTCTGTTATCGAGTATCTTTAAATGTCCGCTGCCTAGAGATTGTAGGGCAGATGTAACGCAATACTGAACGCCCGTATCAGATTATAAAATGGTATGACACACAGTGTATGAGATTAAATAAACTAGAAGATACAATCAACCATGTACAATTTAGCAGCACTAACCATTTAGTGAGTTACATCATAATTATTATTCCAGTTTTATAAAGTATTTATGTGCCTAACATCACGACTTGCGTTACAATAGTTCACCCATAGTCCACAGTGGTCAAGTAATAACAACTCAAAAACGACCTCCTTCTGCTAATACCAACAGAAAGTTCACTGTTATTGACACAATGACAGTAAGATTACATCGATGAAATCGTTCGTGTTTAAATACTGTGACGGGCATTTTAGTCTAATAAAGCCCATTTTTACAGGGATGCGCAGAATATAAGCTCATTAGCGTTTTGTCCCATCAACGTTTGCTTATTTCAAATGTCAAATCTGTTTTCGGGTCTGTAATGTAAGGTCAAAACAGAAAAGGCCACGCGATATGTTAATGAATATATAGTTTTTAAATTGTATGGAGTGTTGTATATAATACATAGAATAATGTTAAATTTAAATAATCGAAACACTTGATGTGTATTTGCGCACTTAAACGATCTTTTTTTATTTCTTTCCGTATACAAAATATCAATTTATTGTAAAAAAAAAATCATCGAGACTTTTATTGCGTAATGCGTCTTTGCTAAATGCTTTTGTTATAGCTAATTTTTAAACACACTACTATTAATACTGGATATATGACGCATGTGTACACGCACGTGTAATCAGCAAATGAATATTGTAGAATAATACTCTTTGTGTAAACACCCTTCTTTAGTTTACTGTTGTGAATTTAGTTGAATGGATATTCATTGTTCAAATACACATCGCAGCAAAACGAAGTAGGTCACCTTGAGATTACTCAATAGATGGGCCTTCGAGATAAGTTGAGTGTCGTGATACAAAATATAGCCTACTTTAAATGTACATAATTTAAAAACTACATTTTTAAAAACGCCCGCTTCACGGAAACACTGTCGAGTCATGTTTATTTACATAAATCATACAATTGCAAGTGAGAACCTTTATAATAACTATACATTTGTCACATGATTGTATGGGCTGATGAGACATTTTTTACACAGACACATCCACTCTATATTCTACATAACATTTCTGTCAAAAGTGGTCGCAGCAACCATGATAATCTGATCATTAATGTTATTCAGCTGTTTAAGTTTGATCAAACTATATCAACTAGTCGAAGAGTGAAGCACACACACTTTAGGATTGAATAGATAGACAAAGGACCATACTTAGGGAAAACTGGTTTCAACACAAATTCCGTTTCATACAATTATCTGCATATACTGGTCATTTCTGCGTCATTTCAGCGAAATCACGGGAGTAGTTTGCACGATGTCCTGTGCAGAAAATATTTAGGGCAAAATATAATATCATGAAACTGTAAAATTGCTTTTGCGCATGCGCTCTCCAGTGATTACTGAGAACTGAAGTGTAGCACATCTTCATAAGAAGAATGATACTTATTGCAAGTGTTGTAAATACTGAATTACAAGTGTTGTAAATACTGAATTACAAGTGTTGTAAATACTGAATTACAAGTGTTGTAAATACTGAATTACAAGTGTTGTAAATACTGAATTACAAGTGTTGTAAATACTGAATTACAAGAAAAAAACATCATTAAACTGATCAAGTCTGAGTGAAATCCACATATATAGGAGATAAAAGCAATAAGATTTAGGAGAATAATTATTACAGGGGAATACAAACAACTGGCAATATTTTTGCAAAACCTCTGTGAATCCAAACTTCCTTTCTTTACGATCATCTAGTATTTTTTAAAGTTTTGAGCGTTATCCGCTGAGTAACACAGGCGTTTATTTCGTGCATTACACGCTACTTTAAAGGTACTGTTGCTGGGGTTTTACTTTGTCCATTTTGGGTCCCCGTTGGTTTATTCATTTATAAAAATATCTTACCGTGGACTGTTGTGTAATAAATGAATTGGCTCTTTACCTTGATGGGCAAAACTCTCAGTCTATACTTTATAAGACAAAAAAAGAAAACATTATAAACTTTACTTTAAGTTGTCCACCTTTTTCCTGCCATGTTGACATGAAATAAACCAATTTCGTCGTATTGATTCAAAACATATTGTTTATAAAAAATATGTAAAATAACCTTTTATACGGATTATTTCTAGTTGTACTAGTATATAGACGTTAACGTATATAGACATTTTTCCATAGGAATTAGTACCATGCAAATGGAAATTTTAAAACTTCGGACCTTTGTTCAAATAGGTGTGCGGGACAGTTCACATGTTCTATGATATGGGGTAGATTTCAACGTCAAAATATACACATTTTGGTGATATTTCTCGTGTAGCTAATTTCATCGGTTAAAATGTACTTCCTTGGGGTCTTTGTGTCGTCATGACAAACAATTGTGACACAAGTTCACAAATAACTGCAGTAAGGCTTTACTTCTGATATTGCCGCAGACGTTTTACTGTTTGTATTCATGTATAATTTAAAACTTCATTTTCAATATTGAATAACTTATAGCAACGTCTTGAATAGAACTTGCATCAAGGTGCACACAAATAAATGTTTGTATATGCAATAACATCAATTTCCATACAAAGTTTCAGAATTAAAATCAACGTCCTTATTTTAGAAGACAGTACAGAAGAGATATGATATTTTACGCAATTTTAATGATAAATACAGACGCGTCTTTTAAAACTGATCAAATAACAGTCAGATTACGATAAACATCACATTACGGCCACACAATCGCTGTATTTGTTTTCATCAGTAAATTGAATTGAAATGGAATTTGTATGCATGTAGGTTTTAACATAATGTTATACATGTTTATTTCGAAATTGATGGCAACATGAACAATACATATACGGCATCATGACCGTAAGGGAAGAGACCGCCTGAATATATAAGGTATCCTCATAAACATTATCATAAAGTATTGCACACGTAGCAGTTGTTTCGTTTCGTGTCTATATTTAATGCAATTAATACAGTTAAGGCCGCATTTTCATATTGCAATAAGTTACATATCAGTGCTAACAAGAGGCAAACAATACTCGTCAATCCGATTCTTTTAATCAATCAAAGGAAAACCAAGGGAAAACAAAACCTCACACACAAACAGATTGTTAACATTTCAAACTCACACTTTGTAATGCAACTATTTTGACCACGAATTAAGTAAATAACAGTACCGATTGTAAATGTAAATCATTCCTTCAGCCAGACGATGCGTTTATTGTATGCTATCATGATGTAAGTTTTTACACATGCAACAACATCACATTGTTAAAGTAAAGTAAAGGTAAGGTTAATCCGAATGCGATGCGAAACATAGTTCAATAACTATGATATCGTCACGAGACTCTTATGCATTCGACCTACTCGATAAATAAGCGACAACAAACTTGATTAAGAAGAAGACGCAGCACTTATTGATATCATTACATCTGCGACGTAGGGTTATGATGACTCGAACATTACCTGATATTAGGCGAGACAAGCATGGACCTTGTCCTTAATCATAGTGGCAACACGAAGCAATACGCGAAACTGGCCTTAACCCAATATATGTAAAATAGCTTAACATAAGATAAACAGGGATGCCTGTGACACACGTTCTTGTATGTCAACAAGTATTAATCATTTGGAATAACTAGCGAAAAGCGATGCGTCTTGTTGGCGTCGCTCTGGAGAGCGGCGACTAGTATGTAATGCATTTTTTTCGCTTATGGGAAAGAGGTTATTTTACGGATCAATGTATATATTTTTGTTTTAAGAATATCCTGCATAGTGGTGATTTTTTGTGTAAATAAGTGTAAATAAGTACTGCATTTGTGCCTATTACATTTATTACAACATGTATCGCCAAAAATGCAAAGCTAATTGTTTTAATTAATAACTGTTCCACAACTGATCACAGGGGAAAGATCACAGGGACTGGGCAAATACGCGAAACTTTCTGGTTTTGTATACAAACAAAACATGATCAATATATATTTATTTTGTGGTTGTCCTAATTTGCTTATTTAGTGGAGAATCAATGTAGTACGATACTTGACGACCTATCGCGCAAGTAATTTTATTGGAAGGCGTAGTGGTACGAAAACGTACAATGTATTAGTTTATTAATAGACATATAATAACGATCGCTATACACAAATTCACAAAATAGCAGTACATAAATGATGTCAGCCGGAATAGCTCAGTTGGGAGAGCGTTAGACTGAAGATGTTTACGCAACAATCATCTAAAGGCCCCCGGTTCAATGCCGGGTACCGGCACGAACGGAACAGTTCGGCGGCTGACAATTATTTTCAAGCAGGTTACTAAATATAATAAAGCTTTATTTTATGTAGACATTTAACATTCATTTTACTACAATTGGACATTTGTATTAAAATTAATGGATGCCGCGTGGTGACAACGTTAATTAAAATGTCTTTCATCACTTAAATATCTTATTAAAAAATACACATGTTTTTATATTAACAAATAAATGCAAACAACATATCCATTATCCATGTATTTTTATGGTTGTCTATCATCGGCCCTACGTACTATCCCTACCACATATAGAGCGCGAAGCGCAACACGTAGTATTGATTGTAACAATTAGTTGCGATAATGGAAGAGAAATTTTGAAATCGTTGCTCGAAGTCCAAAATGTTCATCTGTGTTCCCAAACTTGCACAGGTTTTTTATCAATGAGGACCCAAACCAAACTCTATATGAGCAATTTCGGACCATAAGTCCAGAATTATGTCTCTTTGAATTTAAAAAATAAAATTGAAAAACTGCTTGGTTGGGTGATTATGTCAACATTTATCATCAGATTCTTTCCAAACTTACAGTGTTTTAATATCAATGAGCATTTGTATCTCATTTAAAATGAGAAACATCGGGACAATAAGTCCAGATTTTTTTCTATTCAATTTGACAAAATAAACAATTTCCACTTGTTTAAAAGGTTTCACAACTTTCGTCTGAATCTTTCCAAACTTGTTAAGTGTTTTAATATCAGTATTACTCGAACCCTATTGAAAATGAGGAATATCAGAGCAATAAATCTATTATGATCTTTTACTGAATTTCAAAGTATTGTGAAATGCAGCTTCTTTATGCAATTTACAGTTTTCATTCAATTTGTTTTCAAACTTTTACAGTGTTTTCATATCCAATGAGTACTGAACCCCTATCGTAAATGAGCAACGTAAGAATAAGTTCAGAATTTTCTCCCCTTGAAGTTGAGAAAAATATGAAATTACGCTTACAAGATGTAGCAGACTTTTTTAAACCTTCACAGTTCTGTTCCATTAATGAAAACTGCACACGGATGCCAGTAAAAAAAAGGTAACCAATGTCAATAAAATGAACTATGAAATATTTGGGGGTTACAACACAAAATCATAGATAATGGTTATTTAGGGGTTATAACACAACATCATAAATAATGGTTATTTGGGGGTTATAACACAAAATTATAGATAATGGTTATACCAGTATCTTTTTCAATTGTGTTTAAAATAATCGGCCAATATATTCATATTTACAGTAGAAAAAATCGTTCCATGTAACGTCATTGAGTGCCTTTAACACTGAAATTCCCGACGCCCTTTGATGCTTTGCATCAATACTTATCTTGTATTACTAATGCAATACGTAATATAAACTGTATTGTATATTTTATATCAGGTCATTAAATATAGTCAAATCGTTGTTCTGATACACTTACAAACCTCAGCAATACTTTCAATAAAAACGGTATCGGAACTTACTTTTCTCGAAGGCCGAGCTGTGTCATGTATTTGGATTATCTGAGCGCGATATTGCATAACAGCCGCCTCGCAATCATACACCGATAACTAACATATTTTCTGACCTAGTTTAGTTAAATCGGTGATTAACATTTGCCTGTCCGGCAACTCACTGGAAATGAATGATGGGACTCGTGAGTTAATATTTTCATCATAAAAGTGTCACATTTGTCAACTCTTCCTGACCTTTACTTGAGAGGGATGAAAATATATAATTCAACACCTTCCTTTATATTACTGGGGTTACCATTTTGGATTCATATGCAAATCAAATTAGAGACTAGAATTTGGATTTTTATACTACCACAAACCTCGCACTTTATCCAGCTTCGTTCACAAACCATGAACGCATTAGTAAAGGTAGTATTATTAATATCACAGCATAACTTTTCCAGTCAGACTGTTACTATGGTCAATATATGTTCATATTATATGTTTTAAAATGATTTGATGAACAAATCATAACATTTCATACCAAAAATAAAACAGTCAACACTACAACTATCTATTAGTTGCATTAAGAATATTGAATATGATAGTCCATGTCTATCTACTTAAACCGTTGCAAATGGAGTAATTTAAAATATATTATTTTACTTCAAACGATTCGGTCACCAGGAAGGTGATAAAAGGATATACTGCTATCGAGGAGGTCATATTATTCACTCTCCATTGATAAATGATTTATTAATTGATGTATGTAATTTGAACATTATAATTATTTATATTCAACACGCATTTCTGTAAAATTATCATGTATTTGTATATGACGATAAGCTTGTTATGCTTAAGTCAAAATAAATATTATGTTATGTAATGTTATGCTATGTTATGTCATATTAAATACGCGTTATTATCGGTCATCGTCATAATTGTGTGTTTTTGCTCCATAGCTTACATACCTTCAAAATTTGTTAAATAGTGTTGCTACTTTACAATGTTTCTTTAATACCTTGACCTTTACATAATTTTGCAGAAAACAATTAAAAGAAACCAATTTGTATTTGTTTGTATGAAATAGAACTTAATTTCTTTTAAAGTCATTAAATATGAAAACAGGATATGTCGTTTATATTTTATGTTTGGCGTGCTTCCAAGGCTTATACAGCTTTATTAAAAATTCACACTAAATGCTTCATATTGTTAATTAATGATATACTGTCCTTATAGCCTGACGTAAGTGTATTTATTGTTGATATTATGCTGTGACCAAAACATCGTAAATATGTTTCATTTATGTTACAGGGAATCTTATAGACAGATGGTTTCAAAATGATAAGAGCATTATCTGTTAGTCAACATCACTGTATGCTTCCGGCTTTTTAGTTAACCTTTATCCTTGCATATACTTAGGTTTTGTAAATTTTTAATTAATACCGTAACAAAATGTGTAATTAAGACTTACAAAATTTGTTTTAGAAGTAAAATCTAGTAAATATTGTTATAACATTATCTGTGATTCAGCAATTTTTGTTGATCGAACGGTAATAAGCAGAAAATATAACAATGCCAGCAGTGATTTTTTTCAAATGGGGATGTTTTATATTATTTGTAAGTTCAGCGACCAGCAGCCTCGCTGTGCCCAGCAGTGCTCCGTCCGCACAAGAAAGTGGATCATATTCCGCAGGAAACCATGATCTTGTTAACATTTTTTTTTAAAGATCAACAAGTTGATTTATTATAATATGTATTCTGTGTTCTACAGATTCTTTGGTTTGTTGATCCAGAAATAAGAAACTTATAGTATCAGGAATGCAAATTGTGTTAATACCCGTAAATGCATTTCAAAGGCACACATCAATTGATTTCCCCTAAATTAGGTAATAATGTATTGCATATACTTCATGCCTGAGCGACTTCCGCCTAATAGCATATTCAGTATTATGATATATTGTGCGCTTTTGTAAAATTACTTGAATTATTTGGTTTTTGTACTGCAGCGATAGGCAAAGGCTTTTGTTCCGCATATTAATCAAATACTCGAAGTACTGGTGGGGCGATTTTTCTAAAATGTTGTGGTCGTTAAAACACACCGCGATGCTAACCAATCAACTTTTTGAAGAAAACAGATGGAAGTAAGGAAGGGTGACAGGCTGTCAACATTATATAATTTAGCTATTTCGGTTAAATGTAAATAATGCTTTTAAAAACAAGTCATTGTCGTATTGCCAATTGATAGCTAAACTGCGAATATGTAATACACTTACCCAGTTCCAAACTTGACATAGATTTGATAAAGACATGCATTGCAGTAATTTCTATTTAGAACATTAAGGTTTATGAATCGTTCTTGCCTCCGTGTGTGTCAAAGTATAAAGTAAATCTATTCAGTATCAAATAAGATACGAAAAATGTTAGTTTTTGAGCAATTGGATACAAAAGGTCAATGTCAACCAGGGTTCAAGGCTACAAAGTTAACCCAATTCCAAACAAGTCATAAATTTGGATCGTTCTGCATTATGGTGCGCTACACAAACTTAAGATATTACCGTCTTTATGTACGGGAGCTATGACGATTATCTTTGGAGCGGGATTACACATGTTCGAGCACCACGTGGGCACGGTTTGAAACTGGCGGCTACCTTTCAAACAGCTAGATATATATCGAGACGCGTTCTGGGAAAACGAGGATTAATGAATGTGTGTGAAGCGTCCTTCAATAGTATCCTGTGCAGTCTGCACACATGCTAATCAGATACAATACATTTCGCGTGGTAAAGAAGTCCTTTTATATTGAAAATCCAGTTTAGGCCGAAAGTGTCGCCCCTTTTAAGCCTGTGCGGACTGCAAACTTTAAGCTGGAACGACGCTTTTTTGCACGTGAATTAAGCCCAGTTTTCGCAGCGAGTGGCTCACGTTATTACCGCCCTGTTAAGCACCCGATATTAAGAATACGAATAAGGATTATATTTGTTCGTCAGAAAAGGTTTCTTATACATTTGATTATCCTTTATCGTGAAAATTTTCATCTAATAATCAAGCGCTTTACTTAAATTAATATATTATGATTTGCAACTTTTGAAATAGTTTTAAACAGTGAATTCAACAGTTATTTCAAAAGGGTAGAAAGCATATTTCCATTTCCGCAAGATTGTAACCTGAAGACGGTTCTTAAGAAATGTAACTCGGTTACATTAACAAGTACACAAAAAGATTTGTCTACCTTGAAATTGCACACAGTTTCTGCAACTTACTTCTAAGCTCTAACATTAGTAGAGAAGCTAAGGAACCCTGTTATGGCCATCAAAAGTGCGGGGATTGATTTTACCATAGTATGGTTTAGATAACGCTAAATCGCAACTTTGTATTTATTTGCAACCAAACGCCACTAATAAAATATTCGGAAAACGTTTTTTTGTTTACATTCTAACATTGGAGATGAAATCGGCAATTCTGATTATCCGATTCGTAGAAATTGTTAAATATCGTAAACGTCAAACAATGACGTAATTTCGTCATTGAGGAATGAAAGACAATGCCTTTAATGATATAAACCTGTCATGAACTTCGTGTAAAATGGCCTTATTTCGTACATTTCCGTCACCTCGCAACGGCCTCCGAGTATGTGAGTAAAACTACGATACTTTTGTCAAATGCAGTCGTGGTGTAGTGTAGTGTTGTACATCAACTGCAGCATGGTAACGACATGGTTATTGCATATTGATTTGTGCAAACGTGGATGCCTTTGCAAGAGAAGCTGGTCATATGTGCGGTGAAACTAAAACATAATTTTATAAATATACATTTATTAAGGTTGCATCACAGAAATTTTATCCTCAAAGTGTGTACATGTAAACAATAGTGAAATTGCCCAATTTTTTGACATGATGCTTGTCAATAAATGTAAGTATTTTCTTTGTCCTCTTCAAAACCCATCGACCTTAAATTAAATATAAGTGATGCTAAGTTGTGATGTTATCTGTATCGTTTGGCTGTATGTTCTTTCTCGACGTCCTGATTGAAAAGGATTCGCTAAAATGGGAGAAAAGTGCGTTGTTCCGTTTCAAATGTTCTAAAAAAATTATATCTCTAATGACAATCATAAGTTAATTGCTGTTTACAAACAGGCTCGATAGTTATGTCCCGTATTAAGGTTATAAGTTTCGTACATTAAAGTATACACTTTAATAACAAGGATAATAAATTGATCTGATTTAACGTTTCACTAGCGTGTTTTTTTTCCATAACTGTAATTTAAAGGTAAGAATAATGTTTTCCAACGCACCGTAATAACTCTTAGTTTAAGGGCACTTAATTTTCGGACAACTCCATTTTCAGCAAGAATAATTTGGGCCGTGCTCTGTGAAAAGGGGGTTAAATGTATGTGCTTAACGTGCCATCCCAGATTGCACAGGCTAATCAGGGACGACAACTTTCCGCTTTTAAGGTATTTTTCGTTTCAAGAAAGTATCTTCTTATCAAAATTCTAGTTAAAACGGAAAGTGTCGTCCCTGATTAGCCTGTGAGGACTGCACAGGCTAATCTCGCACGACACTTTACGAACATGTATTAAACCCCTTTTTCACAGAGCACGGTCCAATTATGTTTCGTGACTCAACATTTTAGGACAGAATATTTCACAATGTAACGACACTTATAAAATATGATAAATCGGTAGAGCGGGTACGCCTGTCATATTAAAGGTTTACATACATTTTGAAATGTATACCGAACACACCTTGCATACTTAATTTAATTGAAATTTCAATAAAACGCATGATTGTTTTGTTTATGGACGTGCGGTTGACCTGTGATAAAGTTTAAACATCCCTGGTAAAACATTTCACAAGTCTTGCCGTGCTTAATATGACCTCATTTAAAATAAAAATATTTCTGAATCGACCGTAAAGCTCCACACTGCAGTTGATCCTAATTGTGCACCAGATGATGTTCGAACAAACGGTTAACTTGAGCATTCATTATTTCAATTTCATATCGCGGTGTAGTGCGGGTAGTTTGATGTGTCCCCTATTGCTTGTGTGTAGTTTGTTGTGTCCTCAATTGCAATTAGACAATGCATTAAATGCTAATTAAGGACTAGCGGGTGTTAATACAATGTTAGCGTCTTATGATGTCTTTGGAGTTGCATTGTTCCTAATTGCAAAATGTGGTAAACATACCGTATATACACTGCACAAGAAGCAGTAATTGATCTTATGTATATAGTGCAAGTCAGTGGCGTATACGATCGTCTGTATGAAATCCGTTGAAAGTCACTGGTGTTGACCTTTCGCTGCATGAAATCGCTGTGTGACCATGACAATTCATAAACCATTGTGTAACCATACGCATATATCTAGCACGCCATGTATCCCGTTAGTTTTAAGTACGACATACCGTTAATGTGTTTAGATCTGTCTTACTATATTCAAGTTTTAAAGGCTTCATTTTCAACCCTTAGATACTGATGAGCATCAAACAGCATAACACCTGAACAGCTTGCGAGTTACTCGCATGTTGTTATGGTTAAATGCTATTTGCACAAAGCCATTTTCACTTTGCCTCTGAGTGGGAAAGGGTTAAGTAGGAAACATATTCTACTGTCTAATTACCACATGGTAATTGATCATACTTCCAAAACTAAATTTGTTGGGAACGAACACATGTTGTTATCAAAAATGTATGGGAACAAACAGGTATGAATATCAATTAAAATTAGTCTTTTATTAAATGTTATTACTTATTATACTTATTTTACATATAAGTGCATATATCCATTTAGATAGTACAATACATCATAACTCTAGCCAGTGTGAATAGCGCAGTCGGTATTGTAGTAGGCTCAATACTTTTTTGATTGATTAATCATTGGTTTGAACCGTGGAAGTTCTTACATTTTTTGTGTTAGTATGTGCATGTTATAGAATTCAATTATTATTTATTATTGCCACTTCATTGTTGCTTATAATATACCGATAGACCTATATATAAATTATCAATTGATTAACGCGTATTTAAATATTGCATTACACTTTTTTTATTTTGTAAAATAGATAATTTAAGACTTATTATTATGTTTTAGGTCACGCGCGTTGTCACGTAGACAGCGGGTTTGCTGTGTTAAAAAGGCCTACAGACGAAGCGACCTACAGACGAGTTGGCAGCGGTTGTGGACGGGTCGTGTAGCACTAACGCTGCAGTTCGTTACCCAGCGTGGTGCTGGCGTAACTGGAAGTCGTTCATAGGCGAACACTTCAATGTGCTACCTGGCATATGGTAAGCAGCAATTATTACATTGTAGAAAATGTACTGGTATGTTATACGTAAATATTTTAATAACAATCCTACTGATTTGGGCAAAATACAAATAATACAATTTATTATAAAATGTGTCCTTCCGCTGCAGGAAAAATCAGTTCTTCCGAATGTCGTCTGTCTATCCCGGCGTTGTCATGGCGAAGAAATGCAGCAAAGGTGAAGAAACCTCTTTGTGTTCATTGAAGAACCATGGCTTCCCCTTCATGAACCCCGACCGTCCAGTGCAGCTGCTCGCTCCTTGATTACTTGCAGCACGGCGCGACTACTTTCGTGATTACGTGCGACCTCTATTGTCATCTCGGGGTCAGGAAGGCTTCGCGTGCCGTGTTAGACAAGATGTGACATTTTTACTGTTCTAAATTTGCTAAGGGTTTTTTTAACAAGCTATTGGTAATGTATTATGGATTCTATACGTTTGTTTGTATATTCTAACACGGCACGCGACTTGTTTTCTATAGACAAAGAAGGAAATCAAGTGTGGCTTATTCTGCAATAACTTATGGGCGGAGCTTAATATTTCGAAAATAGTTCCGAATAAATAAAGAAAATATTGCAGTAAAAAGCACGTGCTAAAACCCGCTCTGAAAGAAATGTAATAAATGTTGCATGTATATAAATATAATGAAACAATAAATTGTATATTTGGTGATAAGTGGCATAACCACGTCTACAAAGAATGTTATTTGTTAGGAAACGTAATTCAGAAAACATTTATAGCATGTCAGCTTTTCAGAAGCATCAATAAACGTGACGTCATTAAGTTTTTACGATTGTTGTTTTCAATGAAAGTGACGTCATGTGCAAAATATTTATGAATGAAAATGACGTCATATGTTTGTACAATTCAATGACGTCACTAAATAGTGAACTTAGTACTAAGAAGGGCGTAGTATTGAAAAATATAGTTCACGTCCTAAAGCTTGAACCAAATCAATCAGAATCGTGTTAGAATCGAAATAATATTTTTCTATGATGGTTTGTTGTCGAATAACCCACAGTAAGGAGTAAAGATGCGTAGGAATTAAATCACGAGTACGAAGCACGAGTGATTTGACAACACGCATCTATACAACTATACAAATAGAAAAATATTATTTCTTAAACAAAAATATATAAACATTCCCTTTCCGATGTCATTTAAATTATCAAATAAACTTCGTACGGTTTTTATTTTCGTGAAGAAAAACATAAATTAATATTTACACATTATATGATATAACCAAACAGTAATACATTTACGTCATCAGTATCATCAACAACCTTGAAATTATAAATAATTATGACGTACATTTCCAAATAAAGTATGTATGAAGTGAGTTTGAAAATAAAATTACATATATATGACGCGGCGTCAAAATTACGACGTAATGACGCTCACTTAAGGGTTACATGGGTTAACGAAAATGTAAATTCGTTTAGGTTATCGTTGGAAAAGTTTGACATTTTATACATATATGGAATCTGAAAGGAACGTAGATACAAAAAATGAAAAAAGTAAAAATCGAAATTTCTGTCATTTGTGCTGGTTTTCTCATGGCGCGATACACACACACACACACATATATATATATTCTACCGAGACCTTATGTCAGTTTTAGTTTATAAAGTGTTACATGGTTTGACGTTTTATTCCAACGGATGCACGCCTTTACAAAGCTTGCTGCAGAAATAATATGACTGTTTGAGTGGCTAATACATATTACACACCTTCTCATTATGAACCGTGCTCTTCGAAAAAGGGGCTTAATGCATGTGCGCAAATTGTCGTGCCAGATAAGCCTTGCAGTCCGTACAGGCTAATCAGGGACAACGCTTTCTGCATAAACTAGATTTTTGCTAAGAAGAGACTTAAAACGAAATTTATAATACAAGCGGTAAGTACAGGCTAATCTGGGACGGCACTTTACGAAGATGCATTAAACCACTTTTTTATTTAATCATGCCGTGTGGATGAAGGTTTTCTTATAAATCGTCTTTTTTATAATGTTTAAATAAAGATTTCCTGTGGACTCTTGGACTCGTGGGTGGCCTAATATTGGTTGTCAAATGTGTTCTGCGCATCTCTTCCAGGTGTTTCGTTCTCCTGGTAATCTCCCTCGCCGTTGTAGGAGGAAGCATCAGTAGTTGTAGGTCCCGGGTTGGTTGTTGTGCCTTCACAGCGGGCTGTCAAAGCGCCGATGATGTCACGACAATGTTGATTGTTGGAGACTACCCACGGAATCCTCGTGATTTACACTAAAGATGCTGGGTCCTATAACAAAAGAAACACGTTGGTGAAAGTTGAGTACCTTAAAACTTCACGCAACTTTTACTACTTTTCTTATTAGAATAAGGATAAATTTTATGAATATGGTGACCACTAATTATGTGTGCCATATTGCAGAATATTAGCCTCGACGCTGAAACCATTCACACTTATTATGACATTAAGGTTGCATTTCCTGGTTTAAATCAACAGGGGGCTTCCCCTACAGTCACTTGGTCACTGCAGGCCCAACTGGTCATCATCGATGTTGTAGAGGACATACTCCGAGTTAAAATCTGTAATACAAAGAACGTTGTTAAACAAATATAAATGTCGTTGTGATTAACATTTAAGTAGTTTAGTGGATGCAAAGTTTTCCATTAGGAAAGGATTTTGATATCGACTGGGGAGCCAAATGGCGAACTGCTTCAACAGGAAAGGCATTTGATATGGACTGGAGTTACAAAAAGCAACCTGCTGTATACTGAATAGACACTGGTGCTGATATTATACACTGTACTTTAAATACTGAACACTTAAAATTAAGGATGTATTTAGATGGCAACACGGATGCCTCTACTTATGATATGTTTGACATTACAAATTCCTATATTAAGACTAAAACTAATATTAATTTACTAATATTTAAGAAAATAGATATGGATGATGCATTTTTCATTTAAATATTTTGATGATTACGTCATCACAAAAATCACCTTTCCATCAGCAATAGCGAGTCAAACGGAACATTTTAAAAAACAACACAAACTGTTGTTAATATCATCTTAAGTTAGAAATATAAGATCTTATATTTGCTTAGAAATAAACATGTGTCGGTCGGATATTCGACCATTAAAACTATTCGCATTAGAATTGTAATCCCTTTTATGTTTGGACGACAAAAAAAGTTTTTAAATTATAACTCTAGTCGTTGTTTACCATCTAATGAACACTTAAACATATCAACTTATTTCACAAATACAAGTTTTCTTACCTTTGGCACTGACGACCGCCACGCACACAACAACAAATACTGAAAGTATGAGCTTGTTCATCTTTGTCATTCAGAGGATCTGTAAGGACTGACGTAGCCTGAATACGCACTCGTTTTTTTTTTACTCTTTACAAGGCCTTGATCTTTAAAAGGGACGTTTCAAAATACGGAACACTACAAAAAACTCCAATTAATTTGGCGTGTTTAACGTCAACATATTCAGGATATTACACTACAATGTTTATTTGTTGCTCGATTGTTTAAGTAGCGCTTCCTTAAACACAATCGATTCATCCTAAAGATTTTGAATCAAAACTTCCTTGATAAATGTTATTTCCGTAAAATGTGTATTGTCAAAGTTTTTCATTGATAATAAGTCTAGAAAAAAAATCTAGTATGTGTTAGCATGAGTCCTCTATCAATGTTTTACAAATGGTTGCAACCAATATGCACTTCAAGATCACATTTTTCTTTATTAATATCACACACGCACGCATGCGTACGCACGCACGCACACCCGAGGGCATGCACGTACACACACACGCACGTTCAAACACACGCGTACATACGCACGCACACACACCACACACAATAAAAAATTTAAAGGATTTAACGGTTATTACAAAGTTTTAGGTCCTTTCATCGGTGTTGAGCTTAAATCTCACACTTGCACCAGAGATTTAAAAAAGAAACATTTCATTTAAAATACAGAGTATATAATCACACTAAAAATTAAACCTATTCAACAAAAATAATACATTTCGATTGCAGTACCACATTATTTCTCATTTTGAAACGATGTTAACAAACGTTTCAAAATAACTGTTGTCAGTGCAGCACACCGTGCAATCGACTAACGCATCGTCTGCGGTTCATCCATCGGCTGCGGTACTGTATACATGTTGGGTAAAAGCTGAGTGTAAGTATTTCCCTATTCGTTATATTTTACGTATTGAATTGAGCAGATTTGCGTGTGTTCTTTGAGAGCCTGAGTAAGAATGACTGTGTGAACGTAATATTTACTTTCCAAGCTGCTTACTTTTAAAGAAATCCGTTAGAATGTGGTCAAAAATCAAACAACAAAATTCACCACTCTCTCTGTCAAACTCTAATTACACACGATTTTGACCAAAGATAAATATGAACAACAATTTATTGAAATATTTAACATTTTTCTTCGGTAATTCCAAATTACAGCATCCCACATGAACACACAACATTTTTATCAACATTTAAATTCGAGAGGGGTTGGAAAAACGGCTCAAGTGCAGTGTCTTTACTTATTATCTAGAATCTTTCTTATCAAAAAGGATTTATCAGACAATACATTGTATACGCTTTATGTTCTATTAAATACCAAGCTGTGGCTTTAATTATGAACACACAATAAAGAAGCTATGAAGGTTGTTCTTTTGCTCTGGATTCATCATTTGAGTCAATAAATTCCATAACTTAGAGCAATATTTGCATACTCGAATATTTCAACTATATCACATAGTCTTCAACAGCGATGTGCTGGTCAGTTGAGCGAGTCACGTGACGTAGGATGGTCACGTGACACGAGGAGAGAATTGTACACAGACGGAAGTTATAGCTCCTCGTTTGTTTAGGTTATGTATTGGTTCACAAAACTAACTTTACGACGGAGGAAAAATAAAGTAATAAAATCAAAGTACTGAAAGTACTGGTGGGGCGATTTTGCTCTAATTTTTGTGGTCGTTAAAACACTACACACCATGATACCAACCAATCACCTTTTTTGTAGAAAACAGATGGAAGTAAGGAAGGGTGACAGGCTGTTAACATTATATGATTTAGCTATTGTGGTTAAATGTAAATGCTGCTTTTTAAAACAAGTCGTTGTCGTATTTGCGAATTGATCGCTAAACTGCGAAGATATCATACACTTACCCAGTTCCAAATTTGACATAGATTTGATAAAGACAAAAATTGCAGTAATTTCAATTTAGTACAGTAAGTTTTATGGATCGTCATTGTCTAAGTACACGGGCCTCCGTTCGTGTCAAAGTATAAAGAAAATCCATTCAGTATCAAGTAAGATACGGCTAATGTTATATAGCAATTGGATACTAAAGGTCAATATCAACCAGGGATTAAGCTAAAACAGTCAACAGAAAGGTATTGTCCGAAGGGGTGTTCTGTCAAAGAATTAAGTTAATCCATTGAAAAATAGGGGGAAAGTATCACCTTCAAGGTACTCGAACCAACCACCCCGTGATTAACAGTATACTGACTGAGCTAGCCGGACGGACACAATAATGTCCGAAAAATGTATAATTAAAAAATTGAAACCATTTCCGATAGCTTTTACATTTTCTGATTGGTCATTGTTTTGCAACGCAAAATACCGATCTACTTCGTCACAGTGTTTTGTGGCGCTTTAATACTAATACCATGCGATAGGAGCTATTTTTTTGCGAATGCAGAATCTGGAGATGCAAAGTTAAACATTCAAAATGGTAACATTGCCGGAAATATTAATGAAGAACCAGTTTTTGTGAAATTGTGACAATATCTTGACATGAATTGTAACTTCATTTATAGAAAGCCGCATTCTGTCAGCGGACAACTCTTTGATGTATCTTTGCAGTATGCCCCCCATTTCCGTCTTGCATATGACAATGAATGAGCTATATGCTCCAGCTCAGGTAGATAGATGATTTTTCTTTCTTTTAAAGAATACGGCTTTGCAAAAATAAATACTTACACAATCTTGTTGTTTTTTTAATTCATGAAATACAATGATATCACTCCATATATCGATACATGTTTTGTGATGGTCGTACACCAATATTTGTAATACGCCGATAAGATGAATATTGATTGTGGTTTTTTTTAAACAATAGTTTTTAGTTTTTAGTTTAACAACTAAAAAAATAATTACTACGAAACGAATACAGCATCCTACCTACCCATTATTGTTGAAAGACCGTCATTTCATTGTTATTCCAATAAAACTGCTGCGATGTCCGTTGATAACAATAATATATAACTGACAATGTTCGCATTATGTGAAATGATGTATATATGAGGTTCAACAAAAATGAATAATCAGCAAACACCAAACATTAAGCTTGAATACACAGTCCGCGGCATGGCAACTAGACAGTGTTTCATCCATTCCTACCAAAAAAATCGTGTATTAACAGGAGACCATAACATACCGATTTCCAATACAAACGGCTGTCCACCCGTCAGCATGCCGATGACAGATTGCCACATAGATCGGAATGGATGCTTGCTATGTCAAGGATCAAGTATATAAACCACTGTTCAAACCCTTTGTATGGTAACATCAGAAGTATTCTTGCTAAAAAGACGTCATTACTTTTGTAATCCCAATCAGTCTCACGTTTATTTCAATCTACAGGGATATTGTCTTTTCTTAAGCTTGAATACAGAGTCAGCTGAAGGTAACCAGGCAGCGTTACACATAGTTTTACATCCTGTTTTAATAGTAAACGCTAATATAACGATTTCAAATACAAACGGCTTTCCACCCGTCAGCATTCCGATTACAGATTGCCACATAGATCGGAATGGATGCTTGCTTTGTCAGGGGTCAAGTACGTTTACCTCTTTCGAATGCCTGTGTGTGGTAACAGCAGACGCCTTCTGCAGATTTAATTGAATAGTCTTGCTAAGAAGGTGACATTCCTTTTTTAAGCCAAAGTGTATTAAATTTGTAACGCTGTTTTCATTTTTGAGCGGTAATGAATAAGACTAAACCTATATGTAGCACGTCCTGTCTTTAGACGTTTACATAAAACGGAGATTTAACCTCGGTAGTATGGTTAGTGGTTTGACATAATATAAGTGTTAACATCTTTCATTGTATGCTTTCATGTTACTTAGAGAGAAACACTAGTGAACTAAAACTAATATTTCACTGTTTCAAACAGCGAACATAGACAGTGAAACATATTGATAATTTTTATTATTTTACCGCAACTATTTTTGGTTTCCAAATTGTAACGCCTACTGTTACCAAGGGCGGCTACTCTGCATGAATTGTTTATAACACCATACGGATTAGCTTCCTTTGAACATGCATGTTATGACATTTTGGGGCGCCAAACAGGAAATTTGTAAACGTACAATAACAAGAATTCGGTTGAATATCGATTTTAATTTAATCATGATCATAGATACAAATATTTTGTCTATGATTATTCATTATAATTAATATTTATATTCCACCGACTCAAACAAATATTCTCTATATATTTGCCAATCGTTGAGTGACACTAATTTTAATTCTAGTCGTTACAACAACAACAACACCATTGACAACTCCAACAACAGCGCCAACAATAACGCCGACAACAACAAAAACAACCACACGACCAACCAGAAGTACGTCCATAACTACGAAATCAACGTGGCAAAAAAACAGTAAAAATTGTAACAGTAAAATTAAGATCGCAACAGCCAACCATTTCAACAACAGCAAACACAACATTAACGCCGATACAATTAATTTCACAAGAAGCAATATCTATTATCAGAACACCCAAAAAAACTACTAGCGCAACTCTTGTGACAACTAAGTAAATACCGCAAACACCCTCGCAGGCTCTGCGATCTCTGGCAATGTGACTTTTGCCCTTAGTACAATGGTGAATGCACGATTTAATTATGCTCATAAAAGTCATACAACATGTTTCCGGTTGTTTCATTGACAGCGACTTTAATATCAGGCGGTATAATTCTTTCCTTTACTTAAAAATTATGACCTCATGCATACTGTCTAGTAAGCGGATTTGTTATGCGTGACAATTAAATACTAGTATTCAAAACTGATGTTTTATTTAGAATGCAAATTATAGTTTATTCAAACTATTTGCCTTTACAATAACTATAATTCATTTTGCAAGCAGATACACATACATGTGTAGACCAATAAATATAGATATAGACACGCACAGTTGCAAACGCGTTTTTATATTTGTAAAAATATTATGTTCAATCCACATTGAATATGTTATACACGAAACAAATTTCGTGCTGTTCTCTCACGTTTGCTTTTTTAAGATGATTTTTGTGTTGTTAATGCCTCTTTCATCTATACCGATTTTCCACTGTGCAGATTTAAAATAAGGAAAACATCTAAACCCTGCCAAGTTTTTTCTTTTGAAGCATCCAGCTTTGTTTTCGATTATTTGTGAATTTCCGCAGCCGATAGAAAATGTGGCAGATGTTACGCAATAGGACACGCTAATATCTAATTATTAAATATAATGACACATGATATTAATTTAATTAGATGATCCAATAAACCATTTATAATTTAACTACACTAAACATCGTATGCGTGACATCATAATACTTATGCTGGTTTGTTATACCATTTATTTAACAAAATTAACTAGTTGCTTTTAACCCATTCATGCCTAGCGTCCTGAAAAAAAGGACATTGCAAACAGCGTAGACCCAGATGAGACGCCGCATAATGCGGCGTCTCATCTGGGTCTGCGCTGTTTGCTTAAATGAATTTCTTTATGGAATATTCTAAATATAGAAATAAATATACTTGACACCCCTAATTTTGGAAATAAAGTGATCCAATTTAGTAGGATGGGAGAGTCCACTGGGCATAAATGGGTTAAAACCGTTGATCAGTAGTTCACGACTAACTATGACATTCATCAAACAATCGACAACCAAAATAAAATAAAAAATCGAAAGTCAATGTTATTGTTATTGTTCAAGTTATTGACTCGCCTGCAGTCAGATTATTCAATGTTCATCAAATCTTGGTTTTCCTATTTACTGTGACAGTCATAAAAGGTGTAATAGTACGTGTCAAAAGGACTGAGTCCCATCAACTCATAGAAATAAGAAACTTCAAAACTTTGTTCGGGTCTTATAGAAATTTCACTGCATATTTTCTAAGCAAAATAACAATCAATTGTATTTTGTAAATTTTATGTATATGAATGTTTGTATTACATAGACTAATTTGGAAATAAATTGATACGCACAAACATGCATGTCTTTACGCACTTAAACAAGCTTTCTGAATTAATATAATATCTCTGACACAATGACCTCTGACTATATACCATAAAAATTCAATGTTAAGTGTCTTTATAAATATAGCCATAATAAATCGCAAGAACGGAGTAACTTTTTGAGACACAAAACAGAGGAAAGTTATCAGTGATTTTAAAAGACACTTTGAAAAAAGCAAAGTTGATTTTGTGACTACGGAAATACTACCGTATGTATGTTGTATATATCCAGTGTGCAATATGTTGCGTTATATCTCGGATATATTTCACAATGGGTTATATAATGCAAATCACTTGGCCACTTCCTATACAGACATCGTCCGTGGACAATTTCCCTATCTTGCCTATAAATTCAGCATGATTCCTACTCAAATAATTTATTCTAATAGAAGCTCATATGAATTTGACAGTGAATATACATGTCAAAAATTAAATTAACCAGGTATGATCAACAAATATCAACTTCAAAATATACAACTTAAATGTACATGTTTAAAATGTACATTCCTCTTTATCTGCTTGATGTATTTTAATGAAACGGCACACATGTCTTCGGAATCATCATTCCAGGTTATGGACAAAGACTTATTGTATTTCGGAAATTCAGATTAGCCTTGTTCGTCAAAAAACTCTTAACTGTTACTGTCATATAGGTCTAGCATGAGGTTTTTTGTCGTACCAGTTGAGTATACGTCATTTTTGCAAAAACTAAATAAAACGTTTGCTTTAAAAAAACTTCAGTGAGGTGGCGATTTTATACTGATAACGTTCGTCAATATGGGTTACAGGCTTCTCTAGCGACGGCTGGCATAAGGGGCCAGTGGAGTCACTTTATCGAAAAAAGACAAAGGTTGTCTGTTCAATGATGAAAGTATTGTTTTTAATTGTGTTAATAAGTAGCTTCCGTTAAAACCTAGAATTGTATTGCATTTGGGTCAGTTGGGTTATGATTATTAAAGTAAAATAAAACTACAAGCGTTTCCGATTAATAGTTTTAAATTGGATGGAAAACTGGTGCAATAATTTTGGGTATCTTTAGCTTAAAAGCAGACTGTTACTTCAGTGTTAAACAAATTTAAATTAAACGATTGATAACACATGTAAAATCTACTTATATATTGCATGAGACATTTATTTTGTAGTTCAGCTTTTAGTTTGCATATACTGTGTATCTAGCAAAATTATTCAATAGCAAATATGTATAAGTAGTCCCTACATCAGTTGTAAATCATTGTATATCAAATCGGGATAATAGTCGATCACACTGTTTTGGAAAGTATCGTATTTATCTGACCATTTTCCATTCGACTCGATACAACAAAAGACGATGTTTACAAACAAGTGTGAAAGTCTGATTTGGTGAAGTATGCACCAATGGGGTTTCTTTTAAATTAATCAGTTTTTCAGTCAGACCAAGTGACGGTATTGTGTTTGTTGGAGGCATATTTGTCCTTCAAACACGTGGTTAGATGCAGATACTGCGCGTCATAAGACACAATTGCTGTTTTTCAATTAAGAGTACCCTTTATGGACGAAATGACGCCTGAATAGAGCCGACTCATATGTTTTTTTTTTGTCAGGTTAATATACAATTTTGTCTTGCTCGAGTATGTCCGACAGACTTTGTGACTGTCTATGGGCTTCTCTAGGGTGCCAATGGACTAATTTTAATGTTGGACCATTTGTTGTCATTCATGTCTATTATGTTTGAGGCTAAGGATGATACAAGATCAGACACGGATTTGTGTGTAACCATTGTTTATGCAGCAATTCGATGGGTGGCAACTTGTTGAAACCAGGTATCGATGGTTGTCTGTTGAGTAAGTGTTTAGATTAGTCATAAACTGTATTGCTCATTTTGTATTGCGTATATTAAGCATATAACAAATCAGTACGCTTTATTTAAAAGATTCAGTTGAATAAGTCCCCTCCTTCATGTGCCTCTTCTCCCTGCCATGTACCCTCCTCTCAACCCTGTGTCGCTTCTCTCCAACATATTCCCCCCTCTCTCTCTGCATGTGCCCTTCCTCTCCGCCCTGTGTCCCTTCACTCGACAGTGTACCCGTCCTCTCCAACATGTACCCCTCCTCTCCACCCTATGCCCCTTCTTTCCGCCCTGTGACCGTAACTCCGCCCAGTGACGTTACTCCGCCCTGTGACCGTAACTCCGCCCTGTGTCCGTAACTCCGCCCTGTGTCCGTAACTCCGCCTTGTGCCCGTCAGTAACTCCGCCCTGTGACCGTAACTCCGCCCAGTTCCGTGACTCAGCCATATGACCGTACCTCCGCCCAATGCCGTTACTACACCCTGTGCCCGTTACTCTACCCTGTGCCCGTAACTCCGCCCATTGCCGTAACTGCGCCCGGTGCCTGTTACCCCGCCCTGTGCCGTTACTCCGCTCTGTGCCCGTAACTCCAACCAGTGCCGTAACTTCGCCCTGTGCCCGTAATTTCGCCCTGTGCCCGTAACCCCGCCCTGTGTCCGTAACTCTGCCCTGTGTCGTTACTCCAACCTGTGCCTGTTATTCCGCCCTGTGCCGTAACCGCCCTGTGCCCGTAACTCTGCCCTGTGCCCGTAACTCCGCCCTGTGCCCGTATCTCTGCCCTGTGCCGTTACTCCGCCCTGTGCCCGTTACTCCGCCCAATGCCTTAACTCCATCCTGTGCCCGTAACTCCGCCCTGTGCCCGTAACTCCGCCCTGTGCCCGTAACACTGCCCTTTGCCGTTACTCCACCCTGTGCCCATAACTCCGCCCAGTGCCGTTACTCCGCCCAGTGCCGCAACTCCGTCCTGTGCCCGTAACACTGCCCTGTGCCGTTACACCGCCCTGTGCCCATAACTCCGCCCAGTGCCGTAACTCCGCCCTGTGCCCGTAACTCTGCCCTGTGCCCTTAACTCTGCCCTGTGCCAGTACCTCTGCCCTGTGCCCGTAACTCTGCCCTGTGCCGTTACTCCGTCCTGTGCCCGTACCTCTGCCCTGTGCCCGTAACTCTGCCCTGTGCCCGTACCTCTGCCCTGTGCCCGTAACTCTGCCCTGTGCCCGTTACTCCACCCTGTGCCCGTAACTCCACCATGTGCCGTTACTCCTCCCTGTGCCCTGCCTCTCACGCATGTGCGGCTCCCGATCAAATCGGGGCTGAGTAATTATAAAATATAATAGCCCGGTAACCTATAACCACGTCAAGGCTTACGTCCTCTAGCACCGTTAAGGGACAAATTGAAAGTTTCAGAGGTCATTACTGTAAAGCATACCGAACTCACTGACTTTATGGATAATGGGTTATCAAAAATCTGATCTAAAGGTCAAATCCTAGTAGCAAAATTCAATACAATTAAGTGGTCGAATAACATTTGAGAAAAACATCCTGAAAATGTTGATATACATTCGATCATTTACGAGATAATCAGTGTATATAAAAACATCCGGTTCAGGTTAGAAAGACAACATCGCGGATCTCTAGGTCATCGCTCCTTCGTATTTAACGAGTTCCCATTAACGGTCTTATCACTAACGCGATTATCCGTGTTTTATTCAGTAAGCTGAGATTGTTTTAGATAGCATCGTGGACCTCTTGTCCACTTCTACTTTATATTTAATGAAATCTCAAGTTCATTCATCTGACCTCATTCATCTGACCTCACTTAGGACGCAAGTGTTCCATCGAATGGTCACTTAGATTAACACGGACATGAACAGTTGTTTACTATTAAACGTGAAAGGGACATAAGCTATTATTTATTATTTTGCATTGTTTGATTTATACCCTCAATATATTGGTAACATATTTGAATCAAAATATGATCCAAATTTATTTCGTTACATTTTGTATATCTGATGGTTTTCTTTGTAGGCGCATCTGTGTATGAATAGAAAGACGGTTCTATTGTTATATATAAGTCCATTTGGGTACAGCTTTGCGTAATATTTGACGTCATGATCACGTCATTCGTCTATATCATGTTTTGTATATGTTTAAGTCTTTTTGTAAGGATTCAAACTACACAAACAGGTTATTGTTATATGTTTATGCTTTGATAAAGCCATTGGGGGTGGGGAAAATCATTTCTGACTAGCAGTATATGTTAATAAGGAGAACACTGTCTGAATCGATCGATTACATTCAGAAATATTGAACTTGCAGGAGACACTTCAAAACAGCTAAACAGGAAATCGTGTCGGGTAAATCGATGGTAAGTTGGGTACAGCTTTGTTATATTGAATGGAAGAATGAGTTGAGTTAAAGTGGATACCATTTATTTCTGATTATTATTTTAATATGGAGAACAAGTTTTAATCGATCTGTTAAATTAAGAAATATTGAACTTGCAAGATACAATTCAAAACAGTTGAACATGAAGTCACGACGGGTTAACGGGTGGATAGTTGAGTATACCTTTGCATTTAAGCTTACGTTTACATGTTCCGGGTAAAAAAATCTTATTGTATATCAAAACAGCACGTTTAAATGACAGCTTATTAAAGAAATCCAATTACATGTAAAACACGTGTCTATGTGTGGGGTACAATAATATTCTAAATAAGCAATAACGAATATCTAAAGAACAGCGCGATAAAGAAATACAGTTGCATCTAAAAAAACACTTATATTTTCAGACCAAATAATATGATCGTTAAGCAATTTAATATGATTACAAAATATTTCAATTAAGAAATGAAATGACTTTTTAGACACTCACATATATTTTCAGGGAACACAATAAGATTATTAAGCAATATAACAGTTTTAAAGTACTGCTCAGCGTAGAATTGCAATGTCATAAAATACACAAACTGTTAATTGTTTTAGGTCACAATGGATCGATTGTTAAGCAATCTAACATTTGTTAAATGGAAAGTTCATGGGAGTTCTAATCATTATTTCAGTTAATCCTTTTAACTGAAAATGTTCGTTAAAAAACACCAGCTAAGTTGTGTTCTGAACTAAATGGGCTATGTATCCCATGGCTTTGACATTAAAAAATACCTATCCGCATATTATATTTTTAAAGGGTCCATCGTGTGCATGTGCTTGTGTTAACTCTGTAAATCAGCTAACAGTCACTGAAAACAAAAGAATGCTTAATAGAAACCATACGTAATACCACATCGTCGAGTACACTATCCAACTCATGTGTTAAACAAGCACAGTGCATATCTCCAAAGCTAAATTTAAGTACAACACGTGTATCGAAGTGGTCTTAAGTTCGATGAGATTTTAAATTTTAATTTAAAGTATTTCTATATTAATATCATCTTATATTCATATGCACATATGCTTGTATGCGCATAGTTTGCGTTCATATTTGGATGAAAACTGGTGAAATATTTAACATCTGTAAATGGTATACAGCAGGAAAAGTGTCTCCCAACTCAACATTATAATAACCATTCCTTTAAATACACAGAAAACCATAAAGAATTATGCCATTCATTGATAAATTATTATTTAATTTTAAAACACCTTCATAAATCAGCGCTATCTCCTTTTACGAGAATTAGGTTGGTCATTGTTTTTCACTTTGACGTTTGTAGGCCGTTTGCTATACGGCCTTATCGTATGATCAGACTCGTTCTGTCAATCTCAACGCAGATAAGGTAGGATATGTTTTAATATTTTATTATGAAAAGAAGTATTATTATTCGTTTCTATATTAATAATAGTTTATACGTTTAGGTTCATAATAATAACAAAATAACAAATTGAAAATTATTGTACCACGTGGCTCGGCTATCATCACATGGTCGGATATACAGGCAAGATTTCACATCTCTGCGCGGGGGTTGTCGTTTCGAAAAATCGTTTGACCTAAACCAGATGATAAGTGCATTGTGGGACATTTGTCTGTGACTAACTGTAACCATTTTGGATAAAGATATCCAATGCGGTTTGTGATTTTATACAATAGAATATCCACTGTCGTTAACATATCCACAAACGGATACATTTAACCAAAGGTTATCAATTAGATAGGCTAAACATAAACGTAGTTATACAAGTGTATCATGGGCGTAACATTTCCCGCCTTGGAGTATTCAACATTCATATGTAAATGATCTTGAGTTCACAGTTTTGGGCGTGATTTTTTTTTAGAAGCAATATCCTTGAAATCATATTAACGATTCTGAATCAAAACATCCTTGACGTAGTTTATGTCCGTTAAATTGGTATTTTTTTTAAAGTGTCTATTCTTATAATAGGTCAAGAAAAACAGTCTAGCTGGTGTTTGCAGGGGCATTCTACAAATGTTTTACACTTTTTGTACACAACATTTTAATTAGCAACATAATTTATAAATGAATATCAAATAAAGACTCATATATGAGCCTCTCTCTGTAAAAACCGTGTTAATACATGAACGCAAACTGTCGTCCCAGATTTGTCCGTGCAGTCCACAAGGCTATGGATGACATTTCCGTCCAGACAAGATTTTCATTTAGAAGCGACTTCCTTTAAATGAACGATTCTACAAAGCGGAAAGTGTTGTTCCTGTTAAGTCTGTGCGGACAACACAGGCTAATCTAGAACGTTACTCAACGCACATTCATGAAAACTAGTGAAACAAATAAAGCCAGCTTTCCGAGAGCAAGAATCATTTTATGAAAAGGGAGTTTAATTAATGTGCGTAAAGTGTCGTCCCAGATTAGCATGTGCAGTCCGCACAGGCTAATCAGGGACGACACTTTCCGCTTTTATGATATTTTTCGTTTACAGAAAGTCTCTTCCTTGCATAAATCCAGTTTAGGCGGAAAGTGTGGTCCCTGATTAGCCTGTGCGGACTGCATAGACCAATCTGGGACTATACGTTACGCACATTCATTATGTCCTCTTTTCACAGAGCAAGGCTCATACAAATGTGTTTTGTAAATGCAAACATTAATAGTGACTTTTTCCTGTCCCAATCTCTGAAGCGCCCCCTTTAAAGTTCAAGGTTATGTAGAATATATAAATACGCGCGTTTATTATGGCCAGATCAGTACTTCATAGATCGACTAAGTGGCCAGGATGAATAAGTTGATACTTTCACTGCTTGTCGTTGTGTGCGTTGCCGCCATCAATGCCAGAGGTAAGGCAAACTGCATTTATGAAATGATTTTGAGTATCGCTCTCGGAAAACATTATTCAATTTATGTGCGTGTAGTGTCGGCCCGGATAAGCCTGTACGGACTACACAGGCTCACCAGAGACGACATTTTCCGATTTAATTGTATTTTTTGTTTAAAAGAAACCTCTCTTTATAGAAAATGAGGAATTCCAGTTACGGCGGACAGTTTCGTCCCAGATTGTCCTGTGCGAACTGCACAGGCTAATGTAGTTTTACACTTTACGCAAATGCATTAAGCATCGTTTTCCCAGAGCGAGGCTCGGTACTATGTATAAGCGTATATCGGACGTTAAACGACAAGCGTATATCGGACGTTAAACGACAAGCGTATATCGGACGTTAAACGACAAGCGTATATCGGACGTTACACGACTGGCATATATCGGACGTTACACGACTAGCGTTTATCGGACGTTACACGACTGGCGTATATCGGACGTTACACGACTAGCGTATATCGGACGTTACACGACTAGCGTATATCGGACGTCACACGACTAGCGTATATCGGACGATACACGACTACCGTTTATCGGGCGTTACACGACTAGCGTATATCGGACGTTACACGACTAGCGTATATCGGACGTTACACGACTAGCGTATATCGGACGTTACACGACTAGCGTATATCGGACGTTACACGACTAGCGTATATCGGACGTTACACGACTAGCGTATATCGGACGTTACACGACTAGCGTATATCGGACGTTACACGACTTGCGTATATCGGACGTTACACGACTAGCGTATATCGGACGTTACACGACTAGCGTATATCGGACGTTACACGACTAGCGTATATCGGACGTTACACGACTAGCGTATATCGGACGTCACACGACTAGCGTTTATCGGACGTTATACGACTGGCGTATATCGGACGTTACACGACTAGCGTATATCGGACGTCACACGACTAGCGTATATCGGACGTTACACGACTAGCGTATATCGGACGTTACACGACTAGCGTATATCGGACGTTACACGACTAGCGTATATCGGACGTCACACGACTAGCGTTTATCGGACGTTACACGACTGGCGTATATCGGACGTTACACGACTAGCGTATATCGGACGTCACACGACTAGCGTATATCGGACGTTACACGACTAGCGTATATCGGACGTTACACGACTAGCGTATATCGGACGTTACACGACTTGCGTATATCGGACGTTACACGACTAGCGTATATCGGACGTTACACGACTAGCGTATATCGGACGTTACACGACTATTGTATATCGGACGTTACACGACTGGCGTATATCGGACGTTACACGACTAGCGTATATCGGACGTTACACGACTAGCGTATATCGGACGTTACACGACTAGCGTATATCGGACGTTACACGACTAGCGTTTTTGTTGAAACCCGGTTTTTGTTGGCCGATATATCAGAGTTTTGATGAGTATGAATTTTAGAATATTATATTGTCCGAACAACACATATTCATTGATAATAGATAACCTTATCTTATTCGTCTAATTAAAGGATTTTTATAAAAAGGTAATTTGACTTTTTTATTGGTAACAATGTATAAATTTGTATGAAAGAAATGACAACTGTATTGTACAATAACGATGCTCGCCGTATTTGCGAGTGTTGCTGTTTGCATACACTTAATAGAACAACGTGCAATTAAAGGAAATCAGGGACTTATATTTAGAGTGCATGAATGTATGCTTAAAATATTTACATTTTGTACATCACTATTCGACAATATTAGCGGTTAATAAGCAATTTGACGTGTGTCGTTTTACGAATACGAATATAATCAATAATAATTATATTCAATTGTGTGTTAACTTAATAATGTAATTCATTTACTTTAAGAGACATTCCAAAAATCAGTTTGTAAAGAAAATAACTTTACGAACATTTACAAACATAGTGAGTTTACAATTTAGACATTTTAAAACTAAATTAAATACCATCAGAAATATATGTCATGGGAATCGATCATCGATTAAAACGGGGTTTAATCCAACTGCGTAAAGTATCGTCTAAGATAAGCCTGTGTAGTCCGCACAGGCTATTCATGGTAGACACTTTCCTAATAAACTGGATTTTTGCAAAGAAAAGACTATATTTAAACGAAAAATACACAAACAGTGGAAAGTGTCGTCCCTGATTAGCCTCTACGGATTAAACCTCCTTTTCACAAAGCATGGCACATTAGCATAGTTGTATTCTCGCTCTGTGATATTGCATATTTATATATTAGCCTCGTTATGTGAAAACACGGTTTAATGCATGTGCTTCAAGTGTCGTTTAAGTTTAGCCGGTATATGTGTACAGTCTAATTTGGACGTCACTTTCCGCTTAAATTGATTATTTCGTTTAAATGAAGTATTGGCTTAGCAACAATCTAGTATTGGCGGAGAGTGTGGTCCCAGATTAGATTGCGGGAACTGCACAGGCTAATCCTGGACGACACTTTACGCAGATGCATTAAACCCCCTTTTCCCATAACAAGGTTCAAAATATAGTGTATCAAATCTCCGAATCAGCGTTATATGCTAATCAAGCAGTTTGCCTCTCCAATCTACATCAACATCATTTCCTGATTGAACAAATCGCCTCACAACTTTCCGTTTCGACTCAACCACTTGTACTTTACTTTGCTAGTGTCGGTATATTTGTAACAGCGTTCCTATTGTTACAGGTGATGAGGTGGATGAGGCCCTCTACGACACGGATTACACCCAGTCGACGGGCCTGGTGTTCCCACGTGACTGCAAGAGACGCAATTTGGTGAAATACGCCCGGAAATGCGATCTAACGGTCACCAGGAGAGGGAAATGGTACATCGTCAAGGTAAATATTCAGCAATTTGACATATATTATATACGGGTAAAATAACCATATTATGTATTTTTATCTTGACTCGCATGTAGTAAAAAAAATACGTTTTAAGTACCTAAGGTTAAAACAAGTTTTTTGGTACATTTGTACAAGCAAAGTATCACTTTTGACTTAGGAGGTAGTTAAACAATATTACAATCGAGCAGTTAAACAATATGTGTTCCTCGACAATCATCTATCGAAATGGTTAAAGTCATAGAAAATTTAATAAATATTTACATTCTGAGAATATAAAAAAATAAACAGTTCTTTATGAATTACCAATTTTGAATATTGGCGCAGATGTTCGTTTTATTTTTAAACAATATTTGCTTATGATAGTGCACACTCAATTCATAATGTATGTATGCATTTACATTGTGCGTACAATAAGTTGGTCAACTCGATCCAGCAACTCCAGAGTCTTACTTTATTATAAAACTAGAGAAAAAACGATTTTAAATGCAGTCGTTTTAAACCAATCATTGCGAATTCATGAACATGTTTTAAGGTACGCAATAATGAGCATATGTACATGTGACCTTGTGTTTCACGGGACTCGTTCAGAGTGTTGCAAAACGACAAATAAAAAAAATTGAATGGATTCGAAGAATCATGTTTCCATTATGTTTCAATAAGTAAAACAGTATTCATGTTAAACATATATATGTGGTTATTTATAAGCATCGATCTTAATTGTTAACATTATAAAACGTGAGTAAGCCTTTTCATCGATAATTAAGCAAAGACGTTTATTATCGACATAAAGTTTAACATTGAGTTTTTAATTCACAGGCCTTTGTGGTGAAGTGTTAGAGATTCACCTTTGCTTCTATATGTCCCGGATTTGATCCCCGCGGGAATGTATTATAATGCTTTGTCCACACAGCCTTATCAGCGACGACACTTTCCGCCTGTGTAGTATTTTTCGATTAAAGTAAATATATGTATATGTTAAGCGAAAATTAAGTTAAGCCGAACTGCAAAGGCTAATCTTAATTGCATTTTGCCCATTTTATTTCTGAACAAGGACCATATTATATCTATAACGCATAGTTTTAAATAAGAAGGGGAAACCGAACATTATTCTTCAACAATGTGTCTCTTTAATTATAGGACCCCGACACTGATACGCGAATCACGGTCATCCCGCGAAATGTCAGAAAAAATCGTCGGTGCCGGAGAATCATCAACCGTCTGACCGCTCGATGTGAAGGAGGTAGCACAACCACTGAACCTTCTACTACACAGCAATCAGCATACTACGGCGAACCAGAATACTACAAACAGAACGAAACACCTGAAGACGATGCGACGGCACAATTGTACGAGACCTACGAATACAAAGATTACTAAGAAATTCAATATTTTAAAACAAGCCTCGCTCTGGGAAAACAGGGTTTAATACAAATGCACAGGCTAATCAGGGACGTCAATTTCCGCCTATAATTAGTTTTTGGTGAAAAAGAGACTTCCTTGAAACAAAAAGTCGCATGTAAGCGGAAATTATCGGCCTCGTTTCAAAGAAAATATTTCTGTCAGGTTTTATATAAATGTTGAGCTTCTCTCCGGGGAAACATTGTTTCATAAATGTGTGTAAAGTGTCCCAGTTCGCAAAGGCTTATCAGGGACAACACTGTTATGCTTTTTTTTCGTTTAAAGGAAGTCTCTTCTCACCGAACATACAGTTTAAATAGAAAGTATCGTCCCTATTTAGCCTGTGCGGACTTCACACGCTAATTTACAACGACACTTTACGAACGTTAACAATACTTTGCGAACGTTAACGATACGTTACGAACGTTAACGATTCATTACGAACGTTCACGATACTTTACGAACGTTAATGAGAAAACCTTTCCTAGAGCGAGGCTTGCATACTTAATTGTTCCACAGATATAGAAATGTTATTTTTTTACCAATATGTTACGAAATATATACATCCTGACATTGTTTTTGTAATTCAGATAAAACATTAACTGTTGTCTTAATCCACATTCAAAACGAAATAGATTTTGTTAGCATTAATTGTTTAATCATCAAACTAGTTTTAAACATGCTTGAAATGGAAACGCTATTAAACCAGTTGATGTAAGCCTGTATATATCGAAATACCCAATATTATTTGATTAAAAACAACAGCTGAAATGTATGTGTATGTTATTTTTTTCCGATGCATCTGTGAACATATGTTTGTCAACAACCCATTTGGCCTTGGATTTTATCTCAAGGCCATTATCATATAAGAAATGGTAGGTTTAACGTGTTTCCTCCGTCGAATTCAAAAACAAATCCCCCACATAACCTGCTACATATAGCACATATATGAGTTGTGCTTTGTGAAAAAGGGGTTTAACGCCTGTGCGGAAAGTGTCGTACCAGATTAGCCCATGCAGTCAGCACAGGCTAATTGGGGACAACTCTTTCCGCCTTACAGTATTTATGCTAAGAAGAGACTTTCTTGTAAAAAAAATATCATAAAGGCGGAAAGTGTCGTCGGTCATAAGCATGTGCAGACTGCACAGGCTAATCTGGTATGACACTTTACGCACATGCATTAAACCCCCTTTTCACAGAGCATATATATATATATGATCTGGCACGAGTTGTCATATCATACCATATTTTATTAAACGAGTTCATCAATTTTGTTAGTTAAGCGAGCCTTTGGCGAGCTTACTAACGAATTTCCTGGACGAGTTTAATACAATATGGTATGATATGACAACGAGTGTCAGATCTAAAAAAATATCACATGCTTTTAAATAAGCAAATTAAATAAATATTTACAAAAACATAATTAAAAACCCCGAATGTTGTTAAGATTTCGTGACGTCATTTGACGTTGTAACGTCATTTCAGCAAAATAACAAAATTCGATTGGTCAATACACGAAAACTAAGGCAATGAAAACGCTTACAAATGTTGAATTACACATGTGTAATAAAAAAAATGTTATGTTTGTATAGTTGTATTTCATGGGAAACAGGGTATAGCATGTGATAAATATATATATATATATATATATATATATATATATATATATATATATATATATATATATATATATATATATATATATATATATATATATATTGACCAACTCACACTACGATTTCATTCATTCGGAAGTTCGTCTACACCACTTAGTTGCACAGTAATACAATTTCTGTTTCATACATGGAGAGATGTGTTAAAATATAGCGATACTGAAACTCAAGATCAACCAATTGGTGAAATTATGTACCATTTAATGTCAGTGTCACATGGTACCATTTTGCATCAAGGGGCGTGATACAGTTACCATCCGCTAATCTCTTATTTAACGCTTACAGCGCTGGAACCGAATGTTAATGGCCTTTGCAAAAAGTTTTGATCCAGACGAGACGCCACAAAACGTGGCGTCTCCTCAGGATCCAAACTGTTTGCTATTCTTATAGTTTTCTTTGAAAAAAAATCGAAGAAATGCTTATGTTAGAAATTCAGCAGACGACATTTTGGCAGACGACAAATTTCCTAGCATGCAAAGGGTTAATTAATTCGTTTAATCGTCTCTAAAATAGAGGACATAGCCAACTATACGCCATACACAACGACATACACAGCAAAATGATTAAAGCTCTATTTACCGCTGTGGCAAAGTCCATGTTAATATAACATAAATGCTCAAAATCAACGAATATTTCGCAAACTATTTCGTAAAATAAAATTAAAATGTGCTTAAAGTGTCATCCAAGATTAGCCTGTGCAGTCCGCCCAGGCTAATCGTGGACGACAATTTCCGCTTTTATGACATTTTTTGTTTAAATGAAGTCTCTTCTTCGCAAATATCCAATTTGGGCAGAAAGTGTCGTCCATAATCTGGGACGACACTTTATGCACATGCATTATGCCCGGTTTTCTCAGATTACGACTCAATTATGAAAGGCATATCGGCTCTATTGATAAATTCTGAGCCTTGTTCTGAACAAAACGGGGCTTCATACATGTGCGTTCAGTGTCGTTCAAGTTAAGCCTACGCACTCCGCCAAGGCTAATCAGGGACGACACTTTTCGCTTTTTATTTTTCGGTTAAGAAAAGCATCTTAATAACGAAAATGCAGTTCAGGCGGCCAGTAGTTTCCTAGCGAAGTTTGGCTAATATCGGACCACATTCGTGCACATGCATTTAGACCAGTTTTCCCAGAACGACGCTAATCTCATTGTCAAATTAGTCCAGTGGAACTCCCAGTCAACATATGCAAATATTTTACACATTTGAAGTTACCACAATTAATGTTTCTTTTCTGATTGAAATGCGCATGTTTGATATTTTTGTCTTTTAGATATACGTTACTGGGGATTCAAACCACTTGGCAATAGTATAGACAATTTTTGAAGCAAATGTGATTTCCAACAGCTGTTTTGTCTCGAATATAAGACTATCAAATGGTAAATTTCGCAAAACATCCGAAAATCAAATTGACAATAAAATCAAAGGCTTTGACCTGCTTTGTCGGTGTTTTCTATGTACATATATATATTCATATATATGATTAACACTACTATCAAACACTTATGTATAAGACATTCTGCTAATTGAACAAAAACACGTGTTAAAATTTGATTACGGACGATTTCACAAGAAAAACATGTTTCTCGCCTTTTGTGATTTTTCATTTTACAACGTACAAATATACTGAAAAAATATCGTTAACTGCCAATTTCCGTTTTGGAAAAATATCCTTATTAAAATTTTAATTCAAATCGTTTAAAAAATATGTTTTCCAACAGTGTATAGTCCACAAAGGTTTATGAGAGACGTCACTTTCAACTTTTCTGACAGTGTACGTTTCTTAGCAAAAATCCAGTTTAGGCGGAAACTGTTTATTCTGATTAATGTGTGTGTGCCGATCACACTTACGTGCATGCATTACAAACCGTTTCCCCAGAGTGCGGGTTAGAGATAAAGTTTTTCTAGATCGTTTAACATGGAACAACTCACTTGTGTTACCTCTTGAGAAAATCCTGTCCAACCAGGACATTGGGATAGAACATTGACAAAAAGCTAGCCAGATATATATCTTGTTGAAGGTCAATGGTTTTTGAAGAGGATGCAAAAAAGTAAACCACAATATTGACAGCAAAAATTACTTCCATTAACGGCGCAGTTTCACAGTTGTTTAAGAAAAAACATGTTGTTTTTTTTTATACCTAAATATCCAACAATTAGGATAGGTATCTTTCTTAACAAGACCAAGGAACATTTTTCTAAACTCACTTGGAGCTCAGGTATTCATTATGCACTTCTGGGAGGATGTCGTCAGTTGGGTATTGCGAATGCCACTATTTGGGCGGTTTTTCATAAGCAATTGAACCTTGCTCTGTGAAAACATGACTTAAATTATGTGTTAAACAAGATAAACCTTTGTAGTGAGCAGATGCTAATAAGGGATGACAATGTTCACTTTTGTTGAGTTCGTTTAAAGGAAGTACTAGTATTATTGTAGCGAAAATCTTGTAATTCGAAAATTGATGTCCCTGATTAGCCTGTGCAAACTGCATAGACTAATCTGGAACGGCCCTTAACGCACATACAAGATGCTCAGTGCCTCGATTTTATTTTCTGGACATGGACATTATGACGTGTCATTCGTGTGCCAAAACGGCCGCTAAAGTTTGAACCTCACATAATAGGATCCGTGGAGTCAGTGAACAATGCATGAACAATTCTTTCAATATTATTCGATAATGGCGGGTTTATCGTGGGTTAATTAAACTGCTGTAACATTCAATGCTACAAATAACATATAACGAATAAACATTAAGGCATCCGTAGCCTAAAACCGAGATTGTCTGCGAAGACTGATTGAATTATTAGTGTAAGGCATCTTGTTAACTGAGTATTAACTGACCAATAAAATAAGCGAATTAAATCTGAAGCAATTATACAAATTGACAGTAAGAGTATATCAAGGTTTATTTGACAAGTAAGTTTACATGCTGATTAGCCTGTGCTAGCAAAATGCCCATGTTAATCTGGAACGACACGCTACGCTCATCCATTCAATCCAGTTTTTTCCCAAAAAAGACTCAAACAGTTATGATTGCGGCCCCACCTGCTCAAACTCTTCACACTGATCTTCCCTTTAAGGGTCGGTTAAGGTAGCGCACCTCTAATGATTTCCCGCGATTTATTTTACGATCAATGCCGATCTTCAATAATCGGTTATTTCCGAGAGATGCATTTTATTTTTTTCAAACTTCGAATTTTGATATGTGTTTACCTAATTCATTTAGAATACATTATTTTCACTATAAATATTGACTTTGATCCAATTATCATCTGAAAAATACGATTTCGCGATTTCTTCAAAGATCGACTAGCCTTTTTACCTGTTTACTTATCGATATCTTATTTAAGGTTACACTGGTATGAAGTTGTCATGGCCGAGTTTGTAAGGCGATGGACTAAAAATCTTTTGGGATCTTCACGCGCAGGTTCGAATCCTGTAGACATCGCATTCTTTTTGCTACGCGTTTTATTTCTTTTCTAACGTAGTTTGATTTAATATAGCATATAAGCTATGTTTATTGTTAAATATGTTGAAAATTGTATACACATCCTTCAATTTTTAAAATTAAATTAACGTTATGGCTAAATTGGGTAATTTACTGCTGAAAATACGAATGATGCATGTTGCATTTTTATTTTTATTTCAAAAAGTAAACGATAAATCTGTCTATTTCTTGGCATTTTTGCTGTATATAGTGTTTCTATAAAAATTAAGTTTAAACTATAACTTAAATGATACTATTTTAAATTTTATGATACTTTGTTTTTAACCGACCAGATTTTTACTTGGCTGAAATCACTTACATTTCATGGCGCTATTCCATAGATAAAACTTTGTAAAAAATAAATGTCTGTAAAAGAATACTTATTTAATCTTGTTTAAACTTTAAACACCTTTACTGCATCTGTACACACCAACTGCATGCCCATATTTGGGAATTTGAATGAATTATTGAACTTTTATATACCCCAGGGGTGAAAATAAAATGGACAAAAGCCGAGCGTGAGGGTGGTTTTGAAAAAATCGGTATATTTTTTTAAAAAGCATGGAAAGCCTACCTACACATTTGCATGTTGTTCAGTGAAATGATGCTGATTAGGAAAATGATTAATTAAATTGTATTTGGATATGTGCCCATTAGAGGTGCGCTACCTTAAGATATATTATAGATTTTTAGGTCTGAATATGAAAAACTGAAAATTTAGATGTGTTTTGTAAACCATATTTACTATCTAGCTACTTGTTTAAATGTCCAGAAATATTTGTTGGGACCGAATATATCGTTCTAAGGTTTACTACAGTTGTGTTTAACTTCATATATATATATATATTATATATATATATATATATATATATATATATATATATATAGATATATATATATACTATATATATATTATATATATATATAATATATATATATATATATAATAATAAAGTAATTACACGTGTCTGGGATTTCAAATATATTTTGATTTAGCCATAGCGTTTCGCATAGCTCATCAGGGCAGAATACAATATATTACAACGTCAAATGACGTTGTAAATATTGTATTATGCCCTGATGAGCTATGCGAACGCGTTGGCTAAATCACATATATATTAAAATCCAAGACACTGTTTTTACTTTTATTATATAATATTCACAATCTGGATTATTACATTTTACTTATATAACTAGATAACATATAATAATATATATATATATATATATATATATATATTATATATATATATATATAGTTATATATATATATATATTATATATATATATATATATATATATATATATATATAGATATATATATATCTATATATATATATCTATATATATATATATATATATATATATATATATATATATATATAATATATATATATATATATGCAAGCATATGCCAACGCAGATATGAGCATTACTTGAATAATAAATCTTCGTTGAATACTGTTGAATAACTTGTGGCTGCAGTGGTATAATAGCATAATGGGAGACCAGTGAGAGTTGAAGTGGAACACTTATGAGGAGTTTATTTTCCTTAATGTTCAGAGTACATTTTTACCAGCTATGCTCGGAAACAGTTACAATATGTGCATAATCTTTGCTACCTGCTGTATGTGCGCGACACAATGCACGAATGAACCTATAGTTGAGAAAACGGGGTGTGCGGTCCACACAGGTGTATCAGGGAAGAAACTTTCCGCCTTTATGGTATATGTCGTTTGAAGGAAGTATCTGATTAGCAAAAGTACCATAATTTCCTTGATTTGTATAGAAAAAACAACAGCTGTAATGTGCGTTTTTACGATATGCAATGTGGAAAAATAAATGTAACATAAGTACAAAGGACTAGGTTCACGAAGCAGCTTTATATGCCCTATGAAATTGTAAAAAAATAAGTTTCAAAAATCATCATAAATTTGGTATATTTGTGGAGCTTAACATCTTATCTGTCTCATTCAAAAGCACTTTTGCCTTACAAATTGCGTTAAACATCTCTACAATTGACCACAAACATGTATATTTCAGCAAAATAACCTAAATTTTGACAATTTTTCGACATTAAATGACATAATAGAATATGAAGGCAAGTTTCCCACACTTTCATATTTTAAGTTTTGATTCATATTTCGGAGTTAGATGCAATCAAAAAATTACTTTGTGTCGGAAATATGCCTTCATATTTAATTTTGAACTTTTGTGAATTTTAATATTGGTAGATGTAAGTTACAGTGTAACCCAAATGCCTCGTTGTTTTGCACATTAAAACACAAAGTAAATTATATGTGTTTTGTTGTTGATTGATACTGTGGTTATATTTAGAACACGTTTTCCATGCACAGTGTAATGTGTCTTTTCATTTATGCGAAGATAAAATATTTTTTTGTAAATATACGAATTTTGTTAACTACTGTTAGTAAGGGCATCAACTCTTGCATGATTGTTTACATCGCTCCATGACAACATGTAGTCAACACTCAGATCGATAATTTTAAAGGATCACTAGCATTCACGTAAGTTTTAATCTTTATTTTACTTTCATACATTTAAACTTACCATTTTAAATGTTTTATTATCGTAAAAATGGTGTTCCTTCTGTTGAAATAGTCAATCTGTTTCCAACTTTCCTCAACTTGACGAAACAATGCTTAAACTCCTGACGCTAGGCACCTACCAGTTGAAGCTCTGTCCGTCTTACATTCAAGAATATATGGGCTCTGAATGCACCATCGATGTGTTCAGAGAAACTTGTGATCTCATTCGTGTCCGTCTTCAAAGCCGTCATATTTCATCAAAGACTTATCAGGTCTGGATTCAATATGACTCAGACCATGTTAAAGCATGGTATTGTCAATGCCGGGCAGGTGCGCGTACTGTTGGCACGTGTTCGCACGTTGCATCTGTCATTTGGTATTTGTCTGGTTTATCCGGGCCAATAAATGATTGTGGCATTCAGGACTGGGGCAAATATATTGATGACGCGTCTCATGTGCCACAAACTGTGGACACTTCCGACTCCGAGTCAGATGTCAGTACTGTTGAGGAGTAAATAAGTCTTAAGTCTTTGGAATATTTTTGACGGAATATATCGACGACTAAGGTCTTATTTACTCCTCAATATGTCGGTATTTTCTACTGGTAAAACTATCTGAATTAGCTAAAGGCGTATCTCGACTTTTAACCTGTAATTGTTTCAACAGTCGGACATATTGTATTAAGCTTTTATATATTATGTAGCGGAAAGATACGTAATAGAAGTTTTATGGTAATAAAAATGTTTAAACCTGGCAAAATATACATTTTCACAAACAGATCAGCCTTCAGTACGGAATCCGGATAGTGCCAGCCATAATATCGATCTTTCATCAAGGGCGACACATGACACACGAAGCGATACCCGATATTTTGCGCGACAGTCGCGGCGACGCAGGGTAATTTGCGCGACAGTCGCGGCGACGCAGGGTAATTTGCGCGACAGTCGCGGCGTCGCACGAGATATTCAACGCGACATATAGCCTTATGGGCTACCTACACAAGGGCGATGTATCGTGTTAAATATATCGTGCGTCACCGCGACTGTCGCGCATAATATGGTGCGTCGCCGCGATTGTCGCGCAAAAATTCGTGCGTCGCTTCGTGTGTCGCCCTTGATGAAAGAAGGGCGAGATTATAGATGGAACTATCCGGATTCCGTACTTAATAGATACATATGTGCGTGTCACTTATAAGATTTATGTGAAACACCCGGTACATTCGCTTTTATAGTCCCTTGCCAGCTGTTGTTAAAAGCTTTCGGCTGATAAAACACGTTAATCTTTTTGGGATGATAGGAATATTTAAATGTAATATTGTATCATTTTGTTACATAACTAAAATCCGTTGTCTGTGAAGTGAAAAGTATACACTCATAGATGAGACATTTGTACGTTATTTGACGTAATTAAGGTATATGCAGGACTGCTTGTGTCAGTAACATTTTGATACGTTGATGCGTTTGTAACGCTGAAGACGTCAATTCTTGTATAAATTACTGTTGTTTATGATATTTAATACCATGAAGTGTTGTGCATTATTACAAATTGTTATCATATGCAGGACTGCTTATGTCAGTAACATTTTGATACGTTGATGCGTTTGTAACGCTGAAGACGTCAATTCTTGTATAAAATACTGTTGTTTATGATATGTAATACCATGAGGTATTGTGCATTATAATACATTATCATATGCAAGTCTGCTTATGTCAGTAACATTTTGATACGTTGATGCGTTTGTAACGCTGAAGACGTCAAATCTTGTATAAAATACTGTTGTTTATGATATGTAATACCACGAAGTATTGTGAATTATAACAAATTGTTATCATAATGTAATACTGGGTAACTGGTTTATTATTTTAAATTGCCGACCGGATGCTTGATGTTAAGCTTGTATTTAGTATGTACATTATTTGTTTGCATTCTAATTAAAAATCCGTTACCATAGTAACATCTTAATCATCAAAGATTCATTTTTTATTGCAGTAATTAAACAATTGAATAATACAATAATTAAGATATATTTTTAAGTTGTTCGGTTTATGTTGTTTGCCGATCGATATTTACTGTAAAAAGTGGCATATATCATATACATTTAAATTGTTTCCATGGAAACGGCAATTGTAGTTTCAGAAATTATTAATTAAAACTTACCTGCATATATTCCGATCAATTGGGTATGCATTAGGCAAAGTATGCTGTGCATGTTAAATTATACTTTATATTCTTTGATTTCTTTGACAAAAAATGTAGAAAAATGTCAATGTCTTACTCGTTACCATGACAACCAACAACTATTTGTTGCTTTTTTACAACATGCTGTGTGTATTCAATACTCATGTACAATTTTAAAATTTTCATGATGACGTATAATGTATATATATACGTTTGCAATTGATTTTTATATACCATAACAAATATTCTCACGTATTTATCATGTTGCCATAGCAACCATAATAAAGCGATACTAATTATAAATATGTTGTTTTCCTATATACAATAGTTTGCCCTATAAGATAAAAGTAAATTCATTTAATTCTGAAACAGGGCATATTTCAACCCTTCGTGAACCTAGCCCTTTGACTTATTATGAGCGTTTCCCATAGGGTAACGTCTCTGGAGTTTAACTATAATTAAACATGTATATTATTCACGTTTAACTTGCAGTACAATGTCAACCAACATTTTACCATTTAAATAGCATCTACTGGTGATGTATTGAAATTAGTCGGTCTTTGTCCTGTTAGTTATACTTGTAAAAACGAAAGCGTTATAGTACACCGTTTACTGCACATTGTTTGTAGAACAACATTAACTCGCGACTTCCGAATCGTTAAGAGAGTAAAATTCTATTGTTTCCACAATGAGTCAATTACAGTAAATATAAGCTATATAACTTTTAACATACTTATTTTGTATAAGTATTAGACAAACAGAAAGGCATTATTTTAAAGCGTGTGCTTATAAAAAATCAGTCAAACATAGTGTTGTTCAATGAACGTTTTGATCATTGACCTGAGCCCCCCTGACAGCGTCATCATTATTTTTACTCGTGACGCGAATATACAGCCAACTATAAAATATTGTTTAATAATATGAAACGCATGACATTTTGATTATATAATAAAATGAGAAGAACTGTGCAAAAACATAGAGTGTATTTAAAATATATTCTGATTAGGTTACTGTAACCGTTTAATTTTAACAACAGCGGGACTATAAATTGTAAAAATTATCATTAGCAAATGCTTCTTGATTGGCCATTGTCGGCTCGGGTACTTCTTACGTGTACCCAGGGTTCTCAATAACGTTTGAGCCAACAGGCAAATATGTGAAACCAACAGGCCTTCTAGGTGTGTATGAGGGCATGCTCCCCCGGAAAAATTAAAATTGAGCACTTGATTTCCTTTATTTTGGGCCATTTTATGGCTATTTTAATGGTCAATCAGGCAGTTAAATTTGAGCATTTTTGTGTGCATTTTATGAATTTTAGTTTGTTAACTATTACAAAAGATAAATGAAAAAATAAAGTGTATCATAATTCGGAAAAATACGACTTTCAAATACGTAATTGCACTGGATTTTTATGGTCAATTGTTTTCGATTTTTGACAGGGTTTTTGCACAAGGTTCCAATTGGGACATTTTATTCTGATAAGAAAAAATCTTCGATTTTGGATTGGTTATGCGGCCGAAATTCGGCCCTACAGGAATGGGCAGAAAGGCCTGATCATCCGTCTACCATGCACATTTTGCGTGACATTTCTACTTTGAAACGTAACTGAATTAAAACAAACTTTCACAACAACAAAAACTTTGCTTTAGCACAAAAAATGCAAGCAATCAGGAACAAAAACTCACCATGTGATGAAAAGAACGTCAAAATATTTGATTGCTTTTTGACCGATTCCAATTTGCTCCTATTCATTGTTGTTGTTGTTGTAATGCGGGAAGGTAGATAATCAAGCGACGTCTTTGCTCTATAGCAAAAAGGAGCAAAATTACCGAAAAGACACGCACATTTCGAAAAGTCAATGGCCAATTTTCCGAATATGAGCGATTTTCAACCGGACAAAATCTGATTTCAAACGGCCGATTTGGCCGGCGGCCGGCTCATATTGAGAACCCTGTGTACCCCGGGTATTCTCAAGCATACTTACAAGTACCCCGGGTACGGTAAATGTTATATAAATTTTACATGGCTGACAGGTTGACAGTAAATTTGTCAACTTGAGGAAATACTGTCAACCAAGGCGAAGCCGAGGTTGACAGTATTTTTCCGAAAGTTGACAAATTTACTGTCACCCTGTCAGACATGTAATATTTATTTTATTATACCGAACAAACTTTTCAAACATGAACAATTTATAAGAACCATGAACAATTTTAATATTCAATAGTTGTATTTAAATACAGCAATGAATAACCATTTATATTTTAATAACAAAAATAAAAGTATACTGGTTAACTTAGTCAATTTCTTATCACTTGATTACGCAATTTATGACGTTGTAAACAGACGACAAAATGGCAAGCAATATTGCCAGCAAACGTTTTTCAACGATAAGCGAGGAGGATTTGAAGGTCAATTTCTTATCACTTGTTCGGTATAATAAAATAAATATTACATGTCTGACAGGGGTCACCCTGTCAGACATGTAATATTTATTTTATTATAACGAACAAACTTTTCAAACATGAACAATTTATAAGAACCATGAACAATTTTAAGATTCAATAATTGTAGTTAATTTAAGCAATGAATAACTATTTATATTTTGAAAACAAATATAAAAGTTCACTGGCTAACACAGTCAAAGTATTCTTTCCTAATGATGCAGCACAATACCAAATGTCACTGGTCTCTTGAAATGATTCTAACGGTCTTTGGCCTCTTTGCTATAATGCTTCGAGTTTAGGGTTCAGTTTAGATAGGTACTTCTCAAAGTATCGGACTGGACAAAACGTACTGCCAGGCTGCTCGTAGATCTTTCCTTCTCCTGTGGTATCATCAGGCGTATCGTCAATCTTAAAAGGATGAATTCATTTAATTGAAAACACTGGTCTGACATTTAAAATTGCCCGAAACCGAAAATAGATATTTTTGCTTAAAGATTATGCGGTTTCACCCAGGTGGTTTCACCACTAAAATTCAATGTAATTCATGTTGTTTTTTTCCTCTGTCAAACAAATTAACAGCCAACTTTTATAGTTATAATTCTTTGCAGTAACTGCCAGCTTTTAGTAAAATTACTACCATTTGAAAGATTGGCATAATATATATTTTTTTAATTGAACCTACCCGTGATTTTTTGTTGATTCTGCGATGACCTGGTGTATAAACTTTCTCCCGGTTGAATCGTTTTCGACCCTAAATTCTCTTGACCTCTCCTCAGAAGGAAGTGCATTAAGTTAAACCACACCCTGTTTTGAAAACCACATTGAGTGTTAATATGTTAATATTAAACGGTACACTGTTGCCACTTAATTTTTCCAGATCGCTGTCAGATATTACAGGTTTGTGGTCGACACTCCCATGTCCACTTCGCTTAAGCTGCTTAACTTTTGACTTGTAGGCTTCATTACTTGATGAAAATTGCTGGTCTTTCAAATTAATGTTATACGTGCTTAAGAGATGCTTGGATATTTCCTACTTCAGACTGTCCAAAGTTTTATTCTTTAGTTCCTCGCCTTTTTTTTGACGTACAGATGCATAGAAAAAGCGTAACCCAATAACTGGTTGTTAAGTTCCGCTGGATTTTCCACGAGATCACTTAGATCCATGTAATTTGAACGAAGATATTCGTCGTACAAGTTCATACCATGTTTAACTACACGTTTAGTGTTTTTAGAGTCCTTGTCACGATCCAATGCCTTCAAAACTTCCACGCTTATCGTTGAAAAACGTTTACTTGCCATTTTGTCGTATGTTTACAGCGGAAAGGCAAAACTGCGTACTGCGCATGTGCGAATGGGACAGTATAATTTTCGAACAGTCCGCACGTGGTTGCTAAGGCAGCGGGATACAGTATTTTTTGTACAGTAAATTTTTTCCCGCTGGTGGCACGTGATTGCTATGGCAGCGGGATACAGTATATTTTGGACAGTAAATTTATTCCCGCTGGGTCTGACAGTATTTCTATGTCACGATGGCCTATGGGAGTTTAGCATTGTCAATAAAAGTGAGGTATAATAAACTTCAATGTACCCTGTGATATAAGACTGTACCCAAGTTGTATATCTACCCCAAATCCGATAAAACGATATTGTTTACCTTAAACAAACTTCTCTTTTAAAATATCTGCATCAACACGCTGTTTAAGTATGAGTTCCGATAATATAAAGGCCATTTAACAAAAAGATGACATAAATGTGAACATAATTAATGTTTACAAAATAGCCGACAAAAACCGATTAAGCGTTGAAATGCCCGGGTACTAATGAGTATATTTACCGTACCCAAGGCAGGGGTGGCGAAATCTTAAAAAACTATACTAGTCCACGGACAACCATTTAGGATATTTAACTTGTCCGTTGCTGAACTACACTTGTCCGTTAATGTTTATATAAATTATAAACGCATTTATTGATTAATGTAAAACAATGTGGAATATACCAAAATGAGTATGATTTGCTTGTTTTGTTTATAGTTGTATTTTAATAGTACATTCATTATAGCAGTATATTATAAACAATATAAAGACTTTCTAAAACTTTTAATCTTGAAAAACTAGTGTTAAAACATGTGTTGAACATAAGAACATCGTAATCTTAACAAATTAAACTAATCCAATATGTCGACCTCATCAGACTGAGGCTCTGCGCCGCTACTGGTAGCAATTTGATTTTCATCAACTGGTAACCATTGAAAATCTGTGAGCCAAGTTTCTTGAAAAGTTCTGGTGCGTATACTTAGATCATATTTTTTTATCATAATCTTTCTGAGTTTTTTTGGGAGGTGGACTGCTCAAAGCTGCGGGTTTCTGCTCCGTTGTTGAAGATTCAAAAAAACTAAATGTTTCATTTTTACCATTAAAGTCGTCTTAAATAACAAGGTAGACCGTGTTTTGATTATCTTACTTTGATACTTTTTCCGTCTGATTGTAAAAATAAAGAAACCAGTCTGTACACTGTCTAACAGTCGGGCCGAATGTTTAAAATGCGGCATGCTCCTGGTCTCTTATAGAATAAGGGAGATCACTGCGCAGGAGAGTGCCCGAATTTTAGCTTGATTGCTCCGCAAATAGCATTGACAATGTAATCGCATGTCAACATCCGGTTTTGTAAAATTTAATTACGGCTTTAATACAATGTATTTTTTTGTATACCTGGACCCGACTTTTAACAAACTTGTTGTCCACGGACAACTTAATTGAAACAAATCAGTTGCCCAGACGAGCAAATGTACGACTCGGGCAAATCGGACATTTGATTTCGCCACCCCTGCAAGGTACATGTAAGTATACATTAGAGTAACTGGGGTACATGTAAGCAGAACCCGAGCCGACACTGACCAATTAAAGCGCAACTGCTTAAAATAAAGAAATTTAGTATAGTTGCATTTCTCATTTGTAATTGTAAAATGTGCGTTCAATGTTGCCGCTGCATACATTGTTGCAACAAACCCAATTCAAACTGAGCTAAGCTGCTCCTAAAAGACGTCATTTCAGTATACACTGTATAACTTTAAGGCAGCTAGTTCTCTAACACGTGTTATATCTATAATAAAGCGCCATCTTGTTCTCATTTACGGACCCATATACAAGTATATATTTCTTCAATGGGGCAATAGACCGTTTAAAGGTTAACGCTTATTGATAAGACTTGTGTGGCACAATTATTAAAGAAAATCTTGCAATACATTTACGTATTGCACAGAATTGTTCACATATACATTCGATTAGACTTTTTGACAGTGATCTCAACAGGGGATTCGTCAAAAATGAATATGGCCATAGTTACAACTGTGATGCTAGCGTGTGTTCTACCGATTCACGGTATGGTTAACCGTCGATTACTGTATTCAAATAACAATATGTTTAGTTTATTGTCGTTTATTATTGTTGTACATGCATTTGTAATATAGAATCAATCGATCTATCAGTACAACAATTTTACATTGAACAATATATTTAATTAAGGACATTATTAAACTATTCTTAAGATACATTGTGTTATGTATGACTAGTTTCGTATTCCGAATGTTAATGACACGGCATTATAAAATGTACTAATTGTATTAAAATTGTCGTATCACATGACACTTTTGCATAAATTGGTATTGTCTAAAATCAATTTTCGTAACCAGATTCAACGCCTTTAAGACGTTCCTGTCCTTATTTCAACGCTTTCTGCAGATGCCCGGCGTACGCAAACGGTTGCTATGAATGCCCAGATCAGTGCGTATCGGGTACGTTTGACCTTAATATATTATTTAACATGAGCAGTATAATACTCAATAATCCGACAATATTCTTAACATGTACACACACGGCAAATCTTTATTCGTTCATAAACACAGCGGACATATCATCATACGACACTTAGAACGCATTTAAAGCTTATTAACAACAAGTGTAGTGAACAACGAACAATGTATTGCTTTTACAAACTATATAATTGGAAGTCTGACTACCGTTATAATGATGCGTTGCTGTGGACTTGGTGTTCTTCGCGCATTAAAACACATAGAGAATACTATGTTAGTGTGGTTGTGTACATAAATTTATCCCAGGAGTGAAGAAAGGTTTACATGGCGAGGCTTGCTGAGCCTTGTAAGCCTTTCTGAGACGAGTTGGATAAATTTAAGTACACAATCACACTAACATAGTATTCTCTTTATCCTACAATGTATTTTTTATTTAATTTATTCCTGATGCAATTAAAATAGTAGTCTTTAATTGATAAAATAAAAGCAAAAACACATTAGATAGACTATACTGAATCTAACATTGAGTAGTAATATTAAGTGTGATCTTTCACGTTTAAGGAACTCGAAATAGTCCTTAAGAATTCCACGCAAAAGAAGAGAAACGAGACAAAATATAGCTATACGCCTCGATTCAATTTTAATCAGCGTTACAAATGTAACCCAGTCAAATAGAACTAAGAACACAGACGGTTGTGTTCAAACTACAATTATTGTTTCACCACTGTAAAATACCAAAAACAAAAATGGCTGCCATTTTGAAATTTATAAAATGTGTAGACACCTACGTGAAGCATGATTCAGCATTCATCCCCGCCGATATTGTTAATTTTAGTCTAAAACCAACCCTTCTTAATTTAGTTCTTTGTTCACACTAATCTATTAACTTACTGACATACAAAGTAAAGCATCTGCGGGTTATTGTTCTACTCACCGCAGTTGTGTAAAAAACATGTTTATTTTCGTAAAGTTTAATTTGCTTCCATGACGAATTAAAATTCTGGACACATTTCTTCATCGCAATCCATCTTTTCCGTTTTAAAGCACTGGATGTAAGCAGGCAATTCTTTGTGGATAGACATTCTTTGATCGACTGACAAAGGAACGACTTATTCATCAAAGAAATTACCCTTTAATTCAATATCGATTTCCTTCAAAAAATTAAAGAACAATTCACTGACACTTTTCTTAAATTTAATCAATTTTTCAATAAAACATCGTGTTATTCGAGTACATTCGACATTTTAACGAAATCGAAAATGCAGTCTCACCAGTTCCATTCCAGTTTTATATCCCAACACTGTTATTCACATTCATAATATGATAATAATCCATCGTAAACACACACAATAATCGTTCGATGCTTAAAAATGTTTAATTGTCAAATAAAAACCCTTCAAGTTCGAATTAATGGTGTCCTTAAATCCAAAGCGTCTAGCTAGTTTCGTCATTTAAATTACGTCACACGAGATACGTCATAAATTGCGTAATCAAGTGAAAGAAAATAAAAGTACGAAAAGCTGGTTCCTCATACATTTTAGTGAAGAACCAAAATAGTATTATAATATGACTCAAAACCTGTGCCCATCTATAATTTAGTATAAAAGTAAGATATATATTATACTCTTTAATACACGGCTGAGCCGGGCCGGGCAGTGATAATCGGCCCCAGGTCGCAAACCAGGGTTATGCCCCCTGAGGGCCGATTGTCACTGCCCGGTCCATCTCAGCCGTGTATTATCCTCTAAATAATCCATCGTAAGCACTCACACACACACACTCGTTAACTCGTTTAACAACTGCGTACCCAAAGACCTGAATGACGCAATCAGGGGTGAAAGGCCAAAAAAGTAGTCTCTATGTACATGTTCTTAAAATATATGTGGGATAAACCTTATCTAAAAATAACCGTGGAGAAAACCTTATCTTTTCTTTATGAGTCGTATTTCTTCTATAAAATCATTAAGCTGTAGGATAAATGTGTTATCACGGGGCTTTTTTCGAAACATAATTTATTGGTAGCAGGATAACCTGTGGTGGATTGATCTGTTTTTATTGCATAAACTCTATCTATAATGCCCTCTGGCGGGGTGCAGAAACTTTGCAAAAGGAGTGAGCGGGAGAAATCGTGTATTAACAAGGCGATCCACGTGCCGTTCAAGCCCTGCTATGTGTTTTTCATATCCATAATCTGGTCCACGCGCAGTTACTTCCCTTCTCAAGCCTGCGACGACTTTCCAAGCATAAATGGGGAACTGAATAAGCACCAGTTTCCTCATGCATGCAGGGATAATGGCAATGACTATTTCAATCCACTTTTCAAATTATACCATCTGTACTCTTTTGCCAACAGCTTTATTTTATTGGCAACGTCAATGAAGTTAAGGTTATTTAAACAACACTTTCAAAAGACTATGCTGTAAATGTAAGTGTTTTTGTACCTTCAAAGCTCCTGCTTCAAATTCCAAAATAATTCCCCATTTCTTACTTTGCGCGGCTGCATTTCAACTTTGCATTAATCCACTGTTTAAACACATTTTAAATCGAAAACTGTCTATCCGAAGGTAAAGCCTCGTCATTTCTTTCTGATGACCGATTGAGGCATATGTAAAACACAACCTTGAACTGTATTAAAATAATAAAATTATTTTGTCGATTTCGAATGAACAAAACATATTGTTTTCAATGTTATTTTAATTTATTTTGGTATGTGTGATTTGTTTATGCAATAATAGCGAAAATACACATTTTCTCGGACACGATCATCTGCGGGCGCTCGAAAAATCCGTTCCTGCCCGAGTGCTGCCCTCGAAAACGTATATTATCCCCATAGAAAATGAGAAAATAAGCGATGTTCCTTTAAAAATATCACACATCATTATAGAAAGTTACTTTGTTTTCAGACGGACAATATGCTACGAATCTCCCATGGAATAATTTCAACCACGGCTCTTCTAGCACAGCCATGTCCGTTGCAGGTAAACAATAAATTAAATAAATGTATATATCTTGTTTAAAACATTCAAACTTTTAAATATGATATTAATTTTATACCGCAAAATCATCGGCTCTTCTATTGACAAATCGTATAATTTTGACAATAATTTACAAATCACACATATACCTGTATTTAAACTGTAACACCAACGACGCAATCTACAGAGACAACAACTCAATCTACGCAACAAACAACGCTCTCAACCCAATCAACTACGCAATCGTCCCAACCAGCAACGCAATCGACCCAACCAACTACGCAATCAACCCAACCAACTACGCAATCGACCCAACAAACTACGCATTCAACCCAACCAACTACGCAATCGACCCAACCAACAACGCAATCGACCCAACCAACAACGCAATCGACCCAACCAACTACGCAATCGACCCAACCAACTACGCAATCGACTCAACCAACTACGCAATCGACTCAACCAACTACGCAATCGACCCAACCAACTACGCAATCAACCCAACCAACTACGCAATCGACCAAACCAACTACGCAATGGACCGAAACAACCACGCAATCAACCAAACCAACTACGCAATCGACTCAACTAACTACGCAATCGACCCAAACAATTACGCAATCTACCGAGCAAACAACGCAATCTACAGAACCATCAACGCAATCGACAACTCAAACTACGAAATCTACTAAATTGGCTAATCCACCTACACTACCAGCTGTGTTTTCAACACAATCAACTACGAAAACTACCACGGGAACAACAACTTCAAGTTTGTATTATTGTATTGTTTGCAACTTAACGTTTAGAAAAATAACAACATAATCTAATAATGTTTTACTTGGTTGTGAATCTTGTTTAAGTATCATGTACGTGTAAGTGTAAAAGCGGAGCCTTTTAGTTGCTGTCGACTTTACTTTATAAACAGTATATCTAACGAAACCAAAAGTCTCTATCGTTAAAGTATGTTTCAGTTTCCACCGTTATATAATATTATTGCTACAATCGGTCATAAGCAATATGTATTTGACGTTTTGTTTTTGCATCATTTAACGCTCACAAAGTGGCTGAATCGCCGACAACGACAACAACGCAGCCAAACACAGGTACATCATATTTTTCATATACGTTGGCAGGAAAACAACTAAAACTACTTTTATATATAATTGTGTCATATAGCTTAGAAGGAGGATACGGATAACTGTTACTTTTGCGGAATTGTTTTTCGCACACTAGTGGTTCTGTGAATAGCCATTTGTAAAATAAAATATTTATTTCAGCCTGTAAAGACTCTCATAGGAAATAAATTGATCTCCAACAAAATTAATAATCGATTTTTTCAGACAAAGTATAGAACACAATTGTTCTAGGTTGCCCATATTTTCCTGACGATTGTCCGACCATTGGAAGCTGTATCGACGTAGATGAAAATTTCTGTCCAATCTGCTTATGCGGTATGTTAAAATATGTACTTTTTTCAATTAAACGTAAACAAATGTTCGAAAAGTTGAACGCTGATCACAGTGTCTGCCAAAAGCGCGGTATATTATATCTCCGCTTCGATAGTAGCACTATGAGCCTTAATCTGTGAGAACGGGACGTAATGCATGTTCGTAAAGAGTCGGCCTTGATTAGCTTGTGCGGACTAATCTGGGGCGACACTTTATGCACATGCATTAAGCCCCGTTTTCCGTGTGAAGATTATATTCTAATCATGTTCTATAACTATCTCGATATAAGCAGCATCAAAACATATTTATGGTTCGCAAAAAAGCGTTACATAAGTAAATGTGTACATAAACATGGTAGTGTATAAGTATGTGTTTTCTTCGACTTAAAGGGATCGTCAACCAGATTGACGATAAAACGAAAAGTTCTAAAATACTGTATTGTTTATAATTATTAGTTTAAATTGATTAGAATATCACGACTGGCATACTACATTACTGGAAAAAAGTTCATATATATTCAGTATATTCGGCAATAAAATTTAGCAATATAAAATCGAAAGTACATCGCGAAAATAGGTGACTTAACGATATACACACTATAAATAACGCAAGCAGATTGATCATTTGATATAAAAAAAAATATACAATTCACTACGCATGCACAATTTGCATTCCTGGGTTTACCACGTGACGATGATGATGAATCTACTTGCGTTATTTATAGTTAACTGGTAGTTACCTGGTACACATACCCAGTAAAATTTTAATACCGAATATACTGAAAATATGAAAACTCAGCAACTTTTTCAAGTAATGTAATATACCAGTCGTGATATTTTAATCAATATAAACTAATCATTGTAAAAAAATACGGTATTTTATAACTTTTCATTTTTTCGTCAATCTGGTGGACGGTCCCTTTAAGTTATGGTTCTAGCAATCATCATTTCGCTGTAGTGTTTTATGACATGAAGAAAAGGCGTTTTACAGTAATACTTAATGTAGATTGTGAAATAAGTCTTTATTTAACCTTAATGCGAATTTACGATCGTCTGTTTGTTTCCAATGCTTTTATATCAGGGAAGAGTTGCCCTGTATGTTATAAGGCAATTTCAATGACGTTTCTCCCATGAAAACACATGCGAATGATAGGGCAGCTTGTGCCATTTGTAATTCTAGTATGGACTTATGCACTCGCTGAAACCTCGCGTAATCGAAATGAATTTATTGATATATAAGCAAAACAAATGAGAAAAATCACACATGTATATTTTTACAATAAAACATATCTATTTTAGTGATGCATACAATTTCAAATACAATCCTATTTATTCGAAAATAACAGTATTCCTTTGATAAAACCTCTTTTCTCAACAAGTACACACTTCCTTTTTATGGTGAATTCACGTTGTCAAGATGTATATTATTCAACTCTTAATTAATTTTACAATTTTTTAAAGATATTTTTAAATTTTAATTAACCAAACGTACATTATTAACGTTGATGAATATTGATAATTCATTCATAACAGTTGCTTGAAAACTTAGTAATGTTTCAAGCTTGTGTGAACTTTCGTAATGATTTGATTATAATGAAACACAAAGATAAACAACGAACAAGTTAGAACATTTTAAACATCTATTTCGCCACGCACAATGTACTCAGAACGCCAAAACAAACAGCAACGATAAAGAAAGTCAATTTCAACTTGATAATGGGCTCATACTTATGGCAGTCGGTAAGATAAAAGTGTTAAATCATGTGGTTTAATGATTGTTTACTAGCTAGGAACCACGCTCTTCGGAACTTAGTTAAAGTTAATTACAGGTATATGCATCTTTACGCGGTATAAGTATAACTAAACTTATTATTGTTTCTATTACAGAGGGTAATTATACAACTCCTAGGACTGGTTGCATCCCAATCCAGTGCCTGCTAGATTGTGGGAATCCACCTAAGTTTAAGAAGGACGATGCTGGATGTCACATTTGTGTGTGTGACTATACAAGCTAGGAGGGTCTGTCGTCGTATTGATGACATGATATACGAGCGGAATAAAACTGCATTTAAATGAAGGTGTTTTTTCGCATCATAAATGGAGTAAATCAAGCGTGTAGCTTACAGGCAATGTATGTGGTGTACAAAACATTAATACAATCTCAATACAACAGGTCATGCCAATTAATAATGACATCGGTGTCATAAATCAACACACTTCCTTCGCATAAAAATACGCCAAATTAGAGTTTATATGTCTAGCTACTACACAGAATCGTCGGATATAAGAATGCAATATACAAATACTATTTAAGTAGCCCCCGGCAAATGTATTTATGTATACACCGATAAAAAGTGTCTGTACACAACAGAGAGATGCTGGCGTGGGCGATACATCGAAATGTTTGGATACAGTATCAATGCGTGAAGACATATTAAAAGGGAGCATTTCAATATTTCATTTCAAAATAAAAGTTCAGTATTTATGTCACAATATATTTTTGTTATTGTTATTTAAACTTGAGGAATTTTTAATATATGATTTAACTCAATCATGTTCAATCAGTTATTCTTTATTTTACGGGTTTATCTAGGAAATGACTACTATTTACGTAATTTAATAGACGTTAATATAGGGATAATACACGTTTTCGAGGGCGCAGCAGTTCAAGGTTGTGTTTTACATATGCCTCAATCGGTCATCAGAAAGAAATGACGAGGCTTTACCTTCGGATAGGCAGTTTTTTATTTAAAATGTGTTTAAACAGTGGATTTATGCAAATTTGAAATGTAGCCGCGCAAAGTAATTCATTAGGAATTATTTTGGAATTTACTGGTCGTGACGGATAAACATATCGTCAGAATAAGTCATTGTTTTCATAGATGTTTCTTTCGTGCAGGTCTATCTTATTTCGTTTTAACTAAATTTTCTAAAAATTAATAGCATGAGGAAACTGGTGCTTATGAATTTCCCCATTTATGCTTGGAAATTCGGCGAAATATTGTCACTGAAGTATTTCAAGCATACAGCACGAACGTTGAAGTACATAAACACATACTTTTACAGCATAAACATGTGAACGTGTTGAATAAATAACCTTAACTTCATTGACGTTGCCAATAAAATCAAACTGTTGTCAAGAGAGTGCTGACGGTATAATTTCAAAAGTGGATTGAAATATTCATTTTCTTTATCCCTGCATGCATGAGGAAACTGGTGCTTATGCATTTCCCCATTTATGCTTGGAAAGTCGGCGAAAGCTGTGTTTATTAACAACGTTCATAATAACTTCATTGAATCCACTAAGAAGAACTCAAAGAAGACTCAGGGAAGTAACTGCGCGTTGACCAGTATTTGGGTATGAAAAACACATAACAGGGCTTGAACGACACGTGAATAACTTAATATACGCTTTCTCCCGTTCAAGCCCTTCTTTTGCCAAGTTTCTGCACCTCGCCAGAGGGCATTATAGATAGCGTTTATACAATAATAATAGTGCCTCACACAGTAAATTTCGATTCTTTAATTACGACGGCAGAATAAAATTTATAAATGTGCGTTCATTTGCATTCATAGTTAGAAAATGGGAACATACTAAAGAGTGATAGACGCAAAACAATACACTTAGCTTAAGTGTTTAAGTTGGCGTTTTTGTTTTCGTACTGATAAAATGGATGTATGCACGAATGTTAAATTAGTACTTTAGCTCATCGATGCAGCAACAAGTTTTCCGGCCAACGGCATTCGCGTTAATGCTACGCAATTATGTTTTTGGTATTGCTTTTTTTAACATGCATCACGCGCACAAATGCACAAGTTAAAAGGAGACTATTTCAGCATGCATCTTTTAATCAATTAATATCAAAGCAGTTTACAACGTTGAATATTTGCCTGGTTTTGCACAAACGTGTTGTAGTATTTGCTTGAATAAAATCTAAGTGAAAATAATCGCCTTTTTAAAGTCAACTTCATTTTTCGTTTATACTACTGACGTCGTGAGTTATCAGCGTTTAATCTGTAGGAGGAATTTCATCATGGCACCTGTTCAATAAAAACAAAAGAGAAGCTAGGAATTTTGTTTTCCGGAAACGAGGTCCAATTTGAATAGATTGACGTGTTTTACGTTATGAAATTTTCTCTGATTGGTTACACACGAACTTGTAACATGAGAATATGGATACATTACCAGTCAAATAGGTCGTATTTCCGGTGAGCAACTGTCTGTTTGTACGTGTCTCCATCTGTTATTTGGCATTAACAACGAACATTATTAAAAACATCTCCTTATGTTAACTTTTGAATTAAGCGATTTAACGTGACTACATATTAGCCGTACATTATTATTTTTATAAAGTTTTTTTTTTAATCCTTGAAAAGAAATTCATTAACTTGCAGCGCATTCAATTATGATACATTTATAAAATTGTTTGGATATTATTATTTCGTTAGTGGGTAATGATAATTTGATTAGTTATTCTATAAATGTATTGTGTTCACTCCTTATTTTTATGTTTGAATAAACAAGAGAGCGTTAAACTCAAAATATATTGAGCATGAATACTCTAGTCATAGTAACAAAAACACACGCAAATATATATTTTACGCATTATGCGGTCAATCTATGATTTGTTAACGAACTGACACAATTGCAGCAAGATCGAAGTGTTATACGCTGGTCATCATTTATAATTTGCTAACCGAGCACAAAACGAAACGGTACTGATTATAAAGCAATGTGAATACTATGATGCAAGGATTGCTTATATTAATAATGTTTTATTGATATTTAGTATTTCCACTAGAACTTGTTGCAACTAAGTATAATGCATCTAAATAGTGGGAAACCGCCTATCAGATCAGAAGTTATCAGAATGTGGCCAAAGGCTATCGCATAAGTTTGTGTGAATTTATAGGGTAGTATGGTTTGAGTGCACGTCGATTTGAAATATAGATTTTGTTATATAGCAGTGGTTTGTTCGGCAATGAGGATATTGACCTAATGTTTGTTCAATTATTTAATTTCTGAATAAAGCCATCTGATTGTTATAAGCTCTGATCGCATGTTGTAAAAGCAGTTAAGTACATGTGCTCAGTTAACTATATAATGTGCAATTTGATGTGTTTAGTCTATATTTGTTCTGTTATCAATGTTATTTGCATACTGTTATAATTAAATGGCTCTATTATGGAATTTTTGCATAATAGTGCTAAATTTTATAACAATGTTTAATTTAATTATAAAGCAAATGATAAATGAGTTATTTCCATGACGTGTGATTACTTTGCTTTGCAAAATGTGAAATCACAGTCTGCTTAATTTAAAGATAATGTTCATTGATTTGTGTTAGACTTATTAAGAATAATGAAAGACCAGACACATTATAGGGCGTTATTTTATGATATATCATCTTAAAATAACGTAGTGCGATTGTTGTATATGAATCGGTACTGGGCAACTTTCTTACTTAATGTCCCACAGAGGTATAGCATGATAACACGGGTTTTGTAACAATATGTGTCTTGTTCTGTGAAAACTGGTCAAGACAGTGCGTAAAGTGTCGTCCCAGATTAGCCTGTGCAGTCCGCACAGGCTAATCAGGGACGACACTTTCCGCTTTCATGGTAATTTTAGTTTCAAGGAAGTCCCTCCTTACCGAAAATCAAGTTTATGCGGAAAGTAACGTCCCTGATTAGCCTGTGCGGACTGCACAGGCTAATCTGGGACGACACTTTACGCACATGTATTATGCCCAGTTTTATCAGAACAAGACACATATTAATTTTCATTATCGTTATAAGCATTTTTTGTGGGCGGTTTTCAACGCGATGTAATTGAGGTTTGACGTACATCAAGATGTATTTCTATATGAATTATGTGTGTTAAAGTATGTTTCTACGGAAGCTTAAATAATGTCTAATCTACAAGTTCTTCTTAATACTTTAGATTAAAGTGTTTCCTACGTTTTATCTTACATATTGATTTGTTGCGACATACATGACGTGCTTGTAACATTTATCGCACGATATCATGCAAAACGGCAGATGCTATACAATCCTTATTGTGAAGTACAACACGTGTTGAACCGCTGGCAAACGCGGCATGTAAAAGAAATATAAGCTTAATTAAGCACCTTTATTGACCCCATATTCGGATTCAAAGTTACTCTTGATGACAAAGTGCTGAAACGTTTAAGATGTAACTCGAGTCTGATTTTATGTATCATTCGATTGTTCGCAACCACCTTTCGCAAATAATCATGATGCATGTATTAATTGTATATCGCGGAATACTTAATTATGTTATATTTCCCCTATGCTTATATATATATATATATAAATTATACATTAAAACAACACATAAATTGAGACTGCCTTACCGCTAAGTTCATATTGTATTCAAACAATTTTTTATGCGTTTGTCCATAGTGTCAATATCCGTCAGATTAATATTTTGTACATAACAAAAAATGCAACTGTGTACAACATTGCAAATTAATTTCAAACATAAAGACTTTCACAGCAAGTGTGTATAGAGCTTGTAAACAACTACGATATTATCTGATTAAACAACAAGGGGAAACACATTTACACTTTTGAAAATGTAGCGTGTTAAATAATCAAATATGAATACGTTTAAATACGAATGTGCGTGATTGTATTCGTAGTTATAATGCAAAAAATCAACATTTCAGCATGCTTATATATACTGCTGGCATTCTCTTTTATTTTTGCCTAAAGAAAGCATAGGTTTGGCATCATCTGCAACATATCTTCGTTACATTATTGATATGAGCTTACAATAGACATTGTAAATGTTACCCTAATTAAAGCTGAATTATCTAAGAGTTTGTTAGACATTAGTCTTTCGGATCCATTATTGACGTTCGATTTAATATTCGTCTTAATCAAACGTTATTAAATACATCTATTTTTTTAATTAATTAGTTCAAGTAGGTTCAAACATATAAATAAAACACAAACTTATCAATTTTAACTGATTTCTATTCTTCGTAATTCTTGTCTTGTCCGTGCTATCATGGTTGTCGGACCGCTATAAAGCACTATCTGTCTTCTTTCAACGTTTCTGCGATAAACTGCCTTTGGGCCTATCAACAATAAACAGATGTTACACATCGCCACAAATAGTTACTGTATCATGCAGTGGTGAACTCAACTGAGTCGATCATTTGCAACGAAACTAAGTGAGATCATTGATAAAAACGTGCTGTTGATTTTTAAGTTCATTCATAGTTAAAATAGGGCCTTCATCCTCATGTAAATGTTAATCATACACAACCATGTATAATTATCGAACTTCTAAATAGAGTCCGCTCGTTTAAATAAATAAACTATATATAATATATTATACATAATATATTTATTTAAACGTGCGAACTCTATTTAGAAGTTCGATAATTATACAAGTAAGATTCCACTTATTGATTCTATTATCCTGTTTAATGTAACGTCATGCATGCAAGCAATACATTGCAATAGTTTGAATAAGAAGTTAAACATGCTTTTCATTAATATATCGATAAAATGAAGAAGAAAAAAATCAATCACAAGGTATAAACACCTTATGTACTCAAATCAGCCCGTAAATTACGGCAAATGTTAAATGAACACAACATATCGTCACACTTATCATCAGAGCGACATACGATAAACATACCCTAAGATTACTTAAATCAAATAAAACGATATATGATACATCACTACTGAATGTGTGACAAAACAAATAAGGATTACCATTTTTGACGATGCTGCGAAGCATCGTCTAAGTTATCATATCATGAAAACATTCTTCACAATGGCAACCTATGTAAAAGACCGAGCCAGTCCGATTGAGATAGCTCGATTTTTCTAATCGGCATACCTCGCTGATTATCATTATTGAAGGTATAGGAAGCTCGGATATAAATAGGACAGCATATTCTGGGAAAAGATTTAATAATAGTTTGACAACGTTAATTTTAAATCAGTTATATTCAATCCATTATATGTTTATAGATCAATGAAACAACCATGCTTTTTCTGTATTGTATTTGACATTTGTCTTGATTCAGTAAATAAATTGCGAATTAAAACGTGTATAATTAACTTTCAACGCGATCAATAGTGTAAAGAAAACGAATTATTTCGAACCTGTCATTTGTAAACGTTGTAGCGACTACGGTATATAAACATCATAATAGCCGTATCATACCTGTGATACTCGCTCTTCTGCGTGTTTTCTCATTTTGCATATTTAATAAACTTTTCAAACATAAATTACAGAGCCACATCAGTGCACATACTATATTCATTCGTTTGTTGGATATTGTTTGCGTTTTTAAACACATATAAGGTCATAGCGCGCAGATTTAGTTAACCTTACCATGTGTTCATGGGCGCTTCCCGTATTCAAGTGCTCTTACGACTATGTGCCCATACCCACTTTCGATTGGGAATCATCATGAAATTATTGCCGTACTTAAAACACAAACATGCCTAAGCTTATTGAATTAGAGAAAAAGAGCAATAAACAAAAGAGAAAAAGTATATGTTCATGCACATGGGATTGTGAAATCACGTCCGTACACATACCATCATTAACTTAGGAAAAGAAACAACGAAATATAAAGTTTGGTATAATATACATGTGAAATTAAAGAGCATGGTATAATTAAAGAGCATGTCAAGTTTTGAATTTATATGCTGAAACGTAATGTTATAACCCACAAACGTTTTACTGTAACAGACAGTTTTTTAAGATGAGTGGTACAGAAAATACACGTCGAATACCTTTTTAAAGATATTTCTTGTTATATTTGATCGAGAATGTAACCCGCCTCCCAGTTTCGCTGAAAGGATCAAGTTCCCCACGGGTACAACTTCCCCGTGCCCCCATTTTTTTTCGTACCCTACATTTTTCGTACACATTTTTTTTCGTACCCATTTTTTTTCGGACCCAAATTTTTGCTCGTAACCAAATTTATTTTCGTACACAATTTTTTTCATTCCAAAATTTTTTACGTAACCAAATCTTTTTACGTACCTAATTTTTTGGGGGGCATAATTTTTGTACCCAAAATTTTCGTACCCATTTTTTTTCCTACCCAAAATGTTCGTACCCACATACACAATTGTGGTGATGTAGATAAACTTAAATAGATGCTTTATATCAGTCCTTTTTAAAAACATCGTCACACCAGTACTGTCAGTACTTTGATATTGTTTAGCAAACTATGCCCGTAATACGCTTTGTAGTAAACAAAATAATACAAAGCTTAGCCTGTATACTACTGTGCATTCAATGTGTGCGTTTTGTATTGTTTGAGAAATTAATTATTGCCATTATCATTAATTTAGTAGGTTCGAACTATGTTCGACATTATGACTTCAAAATGAGAGTGTATCATTATTGCCATTAATTCTACACTAGTAACTTTAAACAACGTTTGATAAAAGAGCACGAGGTCATCACCAACAGATATATTTATAGATTGTACTTATCTCAACGCAGAATGACCTTACAGTTTAAGAACCAACTGACAGACATTATAACAAGTCTTAATTAAATTATTCAAAGCAAGTCAGTTGTAATTTGAAGTTAATCAAGAAGCGTAAAAGAACAATTAATCATTTTTTGATTTTATTTATTTAAATCTATCTACATGGAAGATGACATTTAAGTAAAACATATTAGTTACATCAGTTCTTGAATCTTGAATTTAAAATAAATACAGTGGACATTTCTTACGTATTAAATGACTGTTCCAGCCGTGATAGCGTTTTCGTTTGTAAGCTGCTTTTATGTCATCGGTAAGATTTAGTTTTAGTATATATAAAATATAACTAACTGTATATTATAAATAAAGTTTATTTCTCGGTAAGTCATACAAACAATACAAATGCAACTAACCAACATGCATAGATTCTAAGCATTTAAACATCTCAAAATAACGTATACTGGCGAAACATGTATTTTTTCACAAATAAGAAGAGAACTATAAATGGGTATTCGGGACGTCTTAAAACGTCTGTATACCTGTAAACATATACTGATTGCATCGTGTCATATCACTAACAAATACACTTTACGGCTTTGTAGATTCTAATCCTGTCAGACGTTCATGTCCTAGCTACAATAGTATGTGCACTTGTCAACGGTACAACAACGGATGTTATGAATGTCCTGCATCATGCCAAGGTAACTTAAGCAATATCCGGTATAGTCTAAGCAGGTTATTCAAATGCAAGTTAAAGAAAGCTTTCGGTTTATCCAGATCTTAAAATAACAATTACAACTTTGTTAAGTATACATTAAATAAAGAATATTTCGCATGCTTCTTGTGTTCTATTATGTTGAGAAGTGTCGCTATATTTTCGATATTGAAGTATGTAAAACATAATCCTTAATATTTAGAACGTTAAATGTCGTATTCTATTATTGTAGGGCATTTTAATATAATTGGTGCAAACAAACTATTGGATGCAATATTCAGTTAGAGTTTAGAGTGTCTACGCGTTAAATATTTTAAAATTACATAAATTATCAAAATCAATGAATATTTCACAAAATATTACGTAACATAAAGTTAGCACATAAACTATCCATGTTCCTTATAGCGATTGCCAAAATTTCAACGATGGTCTGACAACATAGAATTATGGCAATACAAAATGCTCATTTTTAATATTGTTTTTGTCAAAATATATTCCATGTACTTTTATAGATACAATATATGAACATTTACGAGCGAATGCGAGATTAGACATCAGCATGTAAGCGCATGCATAGTTTAGCGAACTTTCGAGGTTTTTAAGGTATTTAAATCATACTATTGCCACATTAATATTGCACTTTTCAATGGGCGTAATATGTTTGATGATAAAGCATTAAATATGTTTCCATTTAGGATACTTAATAATAATACTATTATTAACGATACTTTATTTAATCGATTAATTTTTTTATGCGTATAAAAGTATAACAATTACAAGTTTATCCGTCGTTTCAGGTGACGTGCATAGTTATCAAAATATGATAGAGAAAACATTATGTACATGTTTAATGAACATTCAGTTAAAAATGTGATGCACCTTTCTTGCTTGTTTGTATGGTTATCATGTCGAAAAAAACTATATTAATCACATTTTATATAATAGTCTATAGTTGTGTTCTTACCAAATGTATACATGCGCTAACAAAATGTGTTGACTAAATGCAATTATTACCAAGCCAACCATAAATCAAATCATAGTTTAGGATAGATCGTGATCAACTCAATATGAATATAATATTAATCTCATTCTTGACATTTCTAAGAACATTTTTATACAAACATACTGTATACAAAAGTGCAAAACTATGCTTTCTTGTTAAAACATGCTTACATTTGGGGAAATGTGTACACGTTTTAACGTAATGCGTGCAAAAAACGTTCATCCACTTGCCCACATGTGTCATCATGCGCCAACTTATTATATTCCGCAAATCAATTTAAAGGTAAAGCAGTGTAATGTTTTTTTTCTCTCTGTAAATAGCATGGTTACGACGCTGTGGTAACATTCAGTAAATATTTATGTCTTAATTTACTATTTGTATCGTAATTTATTCCGATTTCATTGAATTAATACTTTATTCTTTAAACGTGGATTAAAATCTACATCTTTATTAGCATGTATCCGAACCCAAAGTGAAAAGCATTAAAACAAACTGTTTTACACAATCGTCAAAATTAAATAATAATTCACGCTAATGATGGGTTGAATGCATTTAACAAATCGTGAAGAAAGGCACAAATAATTTTGAAAAAACGATGCCATTGTATCGCTGTTTTGTTTTCTAACATACTTCGTTATCGTCAAATGCTTAACACACACTAAAAATACGAGAATTCTTTTCAGGAGGGTTCAATCCCGGAAGTCTTGGAGGAGGTTCTGTTCAGATGGGATCGGGCGGTATGAACTCAGGTAAAACGTTCACATATTTAAATACAAACCATATATTGCAATACAACAGTATTATCGAGGACAATACTATCAGGAATTTATTTAATGAATAAAGCAAAACGACATGATTGAGCAAACTGGATAAATATAGCGCTGTTGTCGGTGGTACATCATTGTGTTTGTTTAAGAACAAAATCCGTCTCTGTATACACTATTAACTACGCTTTGCATAACGATATACCATTCAAGCAAATGTATTCTGATTATAAAACATTGATGTTATGTCAGGGTCTTACGTTATTAAAACCGTATTTATTCAGGACATTTCTAGCACCATTCAATAACATTGTGAAAGTTGATAGAAGCAACTATACTATACTATGACTAAAACAAAATAATTGGTCTGAACGTGTAATTATGGTATCAACATTTATTGCTTACGTTTGAAAATATTGTTATACAATTCTCAAAGATAAATACTTCCTGGTGCAGAATTGTGTCTGGGCAAGCATACATATATTTTAGATGAAACACACGTAAAACCATGTTCGAGGAAAGTAGTCCATACATCTGTTGGCCTAATCCAAATAATTAAAACGAATTAATTGAATTGTATATGTATTTATATTAAACGCAGTTCTCTAATTTACACGAATATACTTTACTCGATACTTTAAAATATGGTAATACGTATCAGTTGCGTCGCCAGAAGCGAATCTAAGCCGATGCAGCCTATAAGGATGGTCTTGGAAGATTCGACCATGTAATACTTGGTTTAGATTGAAAGTTTCTGGTGCATTTTTATTGTTGCCAGTTTCAAGTTAGCTATATTTCGACGTTGGTCATATCCATAGAGAATATACAAATAATGTAGCAATAAAGTATATTTTCCTATAAATTATATGTTAGAATTTAACATAAATTAGAAATGCATACAATATGATAAGTTTATCTCGGCGGCATTGTCGAAAACAAATACCATAAAGGAGCGCAATGTTAGAATAACGTTTTTGAATATTAGACTTCCATTTTTTACGAATGTATTTTTGTGATTAATTCTGGGCTAAGTATGTGGCCCGTCTTCACCAGACATTCAATGCGGACAAACAAGACATTTTAGTCAAAACGTTGAAGAAAGTTCGCAATCACTCATATCGCAGATCCTTGAATCATCATTTCAAGTTGACGACGTCGTCTTTGATCGCCTCAACAATGAACTCTTTGGTTTGGTGAAAGACGCATACATATCTAAACTGCTAGACCTGTCAGAAAACAATGCCAGCACTCTGCCGCAATACCGCCAAGACTTATCTCGACGAGCGCGTCTATGTGAAAATTGCCCGACCGAAAGTCTTAAGGAACGCCGCTCGAAAAGGTACGCCGAAGACTGCTGCCTACTTCAGCAGTTCCTAGATGGAAATGTTACTAACGTCGACGATCTATACCGTTCCCAGCACGCAATGATAGTCAATTCACAACCAACACCAGCTCGGAACCAAACTCAAGATCGGAACATGATTGATCTTAAAGAGACTGTTGCGTTTCTGAAAGCAGAAGTTACTTTACTGAAAACAAATATGTGCAAAGTAAACGAGAACATGGACACGTTACATAACGATCTTCACACAGTAAAGTCAGAATTACAATCATGCTCAAACATCATTAGCAAGAATCTCGACGTAAGCAACTCGAAAACCGACAATCTGATTCTGTCAAATGGAATTCTAGCCATATCGCGAACACTAATGAAACTTGAAAAATCGCGGAACACTCTTTCGGATAATATTTCTGCTCTACAAACAACGGTACGCGACAACTCTATTTGCATCGAACAGTTAAAGGATGCTGAAACCTCAATAAATAACAGTAACAAAATCCTGTTAAACGATTTGACGCAAAGGCTTCAAGGCGACATTACGCGCTCCACTAGCGACACTATAAGTAAATCGGAACACGAAGCAGTACTGAAATCTGTTAATACACGTCTCAAACAATGTGAACATAAAATTGCCTCTGACAATTTCGGCAAAAGAGTAGAATCGGTGCTCATAAAAAGTGTGTAATAGCATCCAAGATAGTCTAAGGCTCTCCGGCATGAAACCAACGTGCGCGTGCTCAACAACATACGCCCACATGATTGTCGCGGAAGACAGTGCGGCTGATCTGCACGTTCAAAAATCAAAAACACGCGAAGTTACTACAGCAGGCATAAGCATCAACACAAATACCATGTCATGCTTGACCGAAATCCAACAGACTGTGCTCCCGAAACCAGCTCCCAGAGCCATGCACCCCTGCTCAATGGAACAACACAACACCACAGCAGCGCGCCAACAACGCGAAATACTCATCGACACATTACCTCAATCAGAGCATCTGCTTGTAACTAGCAGCCCAGTGCGCAACCAGAGCGTTATCGAGCAGCCCGACTCACACAACTTACAGCACACCTCACAACATGATCTCTATGTTGCGACGCGTCTGGATGGCTTCCAGCAAAAACCGGCATCGCGGTCGTTTCAGCACAGTCGCTAGAAAGTATCACAAATCCTACGTTCTGAAGGGCATCAGCTTTGACAGCGATCTTGAAGGCCTAGAAGACTTTTGAACAAATGATATGAGAATAACATATAGATCTGTGAAATTCCTTGTAACATCTCGCGGAGACTGCAAAGTTGCTCAAATTGTAGTTGACACCGAGCAGGCTGAGAAAATTGACGCTGGCATCACTTGGCCAGAAGGCATATCATGCCGCCCATGGATTCAGCGCAAGGAATACGTGCGTCGTTTTCGCCACGAAACAAACCGCAGCAGCTCTTTCACGAAATAACATGGATCTACACACACTTTCATATAACGCTACAGGCTTAATGACGGCCATCCCGTATTTACTGAAAGAATTAAACACCAAACGAATATCTATATGTAGCATCTCAGAACATTGGCTCCTTGACAACAACGCTAACATTTTAAACAGTATTAACAAAAACTATCGTGCGAATACCGTTACATGCGCCAACCCAGCCTACGCCAATGGTCGTTTTTTCGGGAAAGGTGGCGTAGCGATCATGTGGCATAAAGATCTTGATAACCTGGTTGAAATCGTAGACACATACAGCGACATAATTGCAGCCATACGCATATTCTGCGGCTCTATCTCAATTCTCATATTACAAGTCCACCTCCCTGCAGCTAATCATGACATTAGCAGCTTCAAAAGCGCAGTGGACCAACTATGGGACATATGTACTGTGCACACCGAATCTAATTATATCCTGATAATGAGCGACTTCAACGCCAGATTTCCCAGATCAGACGTCACCACTCATCTCCGTTCACGTGACATGTACGTTACGGAACTTGCTAAATCTCTCCATTTATATGTTGCTACGGACACAGTGTCATGCACAGGTCCTCCATTTACTTTTTACCCTAACAATGACGCCAATCCCTCGCGCATTGACCATGTCCTACTAGACGAACTTTTATCACATACAGTCAACAGCTGCGGGGTCATACCTGATGCACCACTGAACGTTTCTCGCCATCTCCCAGTTTTCATTAGCCTCTCTATCGATATACGCCAAGATGAAGCATGTTCTTCTCAAGCACTACCAAGGGTGACATACCGTTGGTCAAACTCCTATGAAATCAATGAATACACGAACGCCGTAAGTGAGCATCTGTGCGCGACTCAGTTGGACTACACAGACGTCAATGAGACGTACTCCCATATAGTCCGATGTATAAGTTCTGCGGAAGAAAAATGCGTTTCAAAACGAACATACAAACGCTTCCTCAAACCATTTTGGTCTTCCGAACTTAAAAACAAACATCACCAACTACGCCTAGCACGCCTTGCATGGATCTGGAGCGGTAGGCGCGCTGGTTCACAAGAATATGCGCACTACAAAGCAATGAAGAAAACCTTTCGACGAAACCTTCGCATGGCCAGTAACCGTTACGATGAAGAGGAAATGGAGAGAATAGACATTTTAGCCGAAATAGATCAAAAAGCTTTCTGGAAAGTTGTCAACTCCAAATGCGCAAAAAGCAAACAAAATGGTCGCGAACTCGATTTCGATGGGAAGCGGGAGACAACCATCGATGGGGTGCTTCGAGGTTGGAACTTCCACTTCAAGCGCCTATACTCATTCGAAGAGAACCCCAAGTTCGACCCTTTTCACAAAGAACTAGTTGAAAAATCAGTAAAAGAGTACCTCAAAACTCCAGACGTCGATCACGACTACACAGAAATTGCCTACGAAACAAACACAACTGAACTGGATCAAATAATCAAGGAACTACCAAACAACAAAAGCGCATCACTCGACAACATCACATATGAACACCTGAAATATGGCGGTCCAACCTTAACAGAGTGTCTTGTAAAAGTCTTTAACTCGATCTTGACCCACTGCCAAGAACCTAACGGTTTCAAACATGGTCTTATTGTCACCCTGCATAAAGGAAAGGGGAAGCAACCGACCGACCCCAACAGCTATCGGGCTATATCACTTATTCCTGTGGTCGCAAAACTATTTGAAAAGCTTCTAATGAAACGCATAGAAAACACCTCAGCATGGTCTAAACTCAACAAACTACAATACGGGTTCCAGAAAAACAAAAACTGCAAAATGGTATCATACATGCTACAAGAGTATCGCGACTACTGCTGCGAACGTTGAAGCAGCCTCCATGCGTGTTATCTGGACGCTCAGTCCGCCTTCGACAAGTTTGGATCAACGGGCTGGTTTACAAATTTCACCAACTTGGTGTCTGTGGAAAGTTACTCCGAGTTATCTTAGTCGCTCCACAATTGCACCAGTCGCGTACTATCACGCGGATTTGTCTCGGAACCCTTCCCGATTCAACAGGACACCCGACAGGGCAGCATATGTGCACCATTCTTTTACATCGTCTACATAAACGACCTGCTAAACGAACTCACGACATCCACATACGGCTTTAAGATCGGCGACCAGGCATTATGTTCCCCAACCCAAGCTGATGACGTGGTACTCCTGTCGCTTTCGCGCAGAGGCTTAAACGAAAAAGGGGAGAAGTGCAACTCATACGCAAACAAGTGGCGTTTCACTTACAACGCTTCCAAATGTGCTGTTATTACCATGGGCCGAAAATGATCCAAAGCAATACCCACTCGTCAGATCGCTTATGATTCAACATCAATACCCGAAGCGGCAAATTACAAACATTTAGGTTAAATACAGTCGATCAGTGGAAAATACCCTAACGACATTGACGCTGTGAAACAGACAATAAGAGGCACGTTCCTTTCCCTCTCGCAGAAAGTGTCCGGAAGGTCCGGAGCAAACCCAAACACCGCGATTAAACTGTACAAGACCGCAGTCATTCCCAAAGCGCTGTTTGGCTGCGAGCTGTGGAACAGTATCTCTATTGCCGACATGCAACAACTCGAGGTAGCCCACCACTTTTGTTTGAAACGTGAATACAAGTATTACCAAGCCTTAAGCACAGGCCGCAGCACCATTTCAAAACAAAAACAAAAAAACAACTACACCATGACTAAAATGTCCTTCGTATGGTTTTATAGGTTTAGTTAAAGTAACATTCCTTTTGATTTTGATTATATATACTCTGCAAAACACGCAATAAATGCCTATTGTTAAAAGTGTGTTGAATTCTGTAAATTAATATAGCCAAAACATATAAATCAATCTTAACAAATGTGATTTATAATCATAGATTGGATCGAGGGGTAGATGTAGGAGCCCGATGAACGGCTTAAAGCAAATTCAAAATTTAACAGTTGTGCTTTTACCATCACTTTGCATTTGGCTGAAAATTGTATATATGCAACATTGTTTCAGTTTGACCTACTCAGTTATCATATCGTTTATGGTATCATTATATCCCAGTGACAAAAAGGACATTGTATGTCCGTTCGGTGTGAATGTATTTATATTTTTCCATTTAATTTGTTGCTTCTCATCACAATATCTTGTTCAAATGTACAAAGTGCACATATTTGGAATCTGTTGCGACAGTTTGGATTGTAAACAAGGTTAAGCCTCCTTGCGCCGTTGCAATTACGAATATGTTTCACTAGTTACGCTTATACCCAATGAATCGCGATATTTGCGGTAGATACTCGTTCAATATTTTCGCATTATAATGTTTGTATTTCCGCATTCAATTAAAACGCTGTTTAATGCTTTTTTTATGCAATTCGTGTTAAAGGTCACGTTTGTGCTTTACAGCACCTTTTATGTACTATCATCGAACTTAGCAAAGCTCACATTTTAGATGTGTGTGCAAGAAGTTATTCATTAATGTTTCAAAACTCTTTTATCCCTTTCCCACTCAGAAACTTAGTGAAAATGGCTATGTACAAACAGCACAAAACCAGAACAGCCTGCGAGTAAGTCGCAGTCTGTTCAGGTTTTATGCTGTTTGCTGCTCACCATTATCTAAGGGCTGGAAATAAAGCCTGAAGTATGAAAGGTCTGTATTTAAATGTAACTTTCTAAGGGACTACATTTGTGTCAAAATACGTATCTAAGTGGTAAAGGGTTAAACTGGCAATACATGTCTATATTTTGTTTACATCTTTGTTTGACGATTTCGTTAACTTTTAACTGTCTATATATTGGAATTCAAAGCATACGAAATACGATAAATTATATACGCGACACATACGCCGACTGTACAAACAGTTTTATTAGGTACCCTTTAGCCCCACATATCGCATTTCTTTATAACTCGTATAACAGTTTCATTTAGTAGTGTTTGCAGATGCAATTCAGCAGAAACGCAACGATCAACACAATGCATGTGGGCGCGCGATGGAATTAAAAAAAAAGGCCAAATAAGTGCTTAATAATATAACAGTATGCGCTCGAAATACGTCGATTGGGTTTCTCTCTCAACCCGTCACACCTGTTACGCAATTACTGCCGATTCGGCGTTCGTTATCGGAAGCCTTACTTTAAATGCCATCCATAAGACGTTTGACTCGCGGTCTTTTAGTGTAAATTGCGTTTCTACGATGGTGTATCTACAGTAAGCATCGTGCAATATTACGCTTGGTTCCTAGTGCCTCCTTCAGCCGACCATAAATCAAATCATAGTTTGGAATAGATCGTGATCAACTCAATATGAATATAATGTTAATCTCATTCTTGACATTTCTAAGAACATTTTTATACAAACATTCTGTATACAAAAGTGCAAAACTATGCTTTCTTGTTAAAACATGCTTACATTTGGGGAAATGTTTACACGTTTTAACGTCATGCGTGCAAAAAACTGTCATCCACTTGCCCACATGTGTCATCATGCGCCAAAACTTATTATATTCCGCAAATCAATTTAAAGGTAAAGCAGTGTAATGTTTTTTTTTCTCTCTGTAAATAGCATGGTTACGACGCTGTGGTAACATTCAGTAAATATTTATGTCTTAATTTACTATTTGTATCGTAATTTATTCCGATTTCATTGAATTAATACTTAATTCTTTAAACGTGGATTAAAATCTACATCTTTATTAGCATGTATCCGAACCCAAAGTGAAACGCATTAAAACGAACTGTTTTACACAATCGTCAAAATTAAATGATAATTCACGCTAATGATGGGTTGAATGCATTTAACAAATCGTGAAGATAGGCACAAATAATTTTGAAAAAAACGATACCATTGTATCGCTGTTTTGTTTTCTAACATACTTCGTTATCGTCAAATGCTTAACATACACTAAAAATACGATAATTCTTTTCAGGAGGGTTCAATCCCGGAAGTCTTGGAGGAGGTTCTGTTCAGATGGGATCGGGCGGTATGTACTCAGGTAAAACGTTCACATATTTAAATACACACCATATATTGCAATACAATCCTGTCAACAGTATTATCGAGGACAATACTATCAGGAATTTATTTAATGAATAAAGCAAAACGACATGATTGAGCAAACTGGATAAATGTAGCGCTGTTGTCGGTGGTACATCATTGTGTTTGTTTAAGAACAAAATCCGTCTCTGTATACACTATTAACTACGCTTGGCAGAATGATATACTATTCAAGCAAATGTATTCTGATTATAAAACATTGATGTTATGTCAGGGTCTTACGTTATTAAAACCGTATTTATTCAGGACATTTCTAGCACCATTCAATAACATTGTGATAGTTGATAGAAGCAACTATACTACACTATGACTATAACAAAATAATTGGTCTGAACGTGTAATTATGGTATCAACATTTATTGCTTACGTTTGAAAATATTGTTATACAATTCACAAAGATAAATACTTCCTGGTGCAGAATTGTGTCTGGGCAAGCATACATATATTTTAGATGAAACACACGTAAAACCATGTTCAAGGAAACTAGTCCATACATCTGTTGGCCTAATCAAAATAATTAAAACGAATTAATTGAATTTTATATGTATTTATATTAAACGCAGTTCTCTAATTTACACGAATATGCTCGATACTTTAAAATATAGTCATACTTATCAGTTGCGTCGCCAGAAGCGAATCTAAGCCGATGCAGCATATAAGGATGGTCTTGGAAGATTCGACCATGTAATACTTGGTTTAGATTGAAAGTTTCTGGTGCATTTTTATTGTTGCCAGTTTCCAGTTAGCTATATTTCGACGTTGGTCATAACAATAGAGAATATACAAATAATGTAACAATAAAGTATATTTTCCTATAAATTATATGTTAGAATTGAACATAAATTAGAAATGCATACAATATGATAAGTTTATCTCGGCGGCATTGTCGAAAACAAATACCATAAAGGAGCGCAATGTTAGAATAACGTTTTTGAATATTAGACTTCCATTTTTTACGAATGTATTTTTGTGATTAATTCTGGGCTAAGTATGTGGCTCGTCGCGTAATTCAAAAGATTAAAACCTCCAATGTTTTGCGCTCCAAGCCTGCGACCCCAACTTTAAATTGTTTTTGTATTGATTTACACAATCGTCAAAATTAAATGATAATTCACGCTAATGAAGGGTTGAATGCATTTAACAAATCGTGAAGAAAGGCACAAATCATTTTGAAAAAACGATTCCATTGCATCGCTGTTTTGTTTTCTAACATACTTCGTTATCGTCAAATGCTTAACATACACTAAAAATACGATAATTCTTTTCAGGAGGGTTCAATCCCGGAAGTCTTGGAGGAGGTTCTGTTCAGATGGGATCGGGCATTATGAACTCAGGTAAAACGTTCACATATTTAAATACAAACCATATATTGCAATACAATCCTGTCAACAGTATTATCGAGGACAATACTATCAGGAATTTATTTAATGAATAAAGCAAAACGACATGATTGAGCAAACTGGATAAATGTAGCGCTGTTGTCGGTGGTACATCATTGTGTTTGTTTAAGAACAAAATCCGTCTCTGTATACACTATTAACTACGCTTGGCAGAATGATATACTATTCAAGCAAATGTATTCTGATTATAAAACATTAATGTTATGTCAGGGTCTTACGTTATTAAAACCGTATTTATTCAGGACATTTCTAGCACCATTCAATAACATTGTGATGGTTAATAGAAGCAGCTATAATATACTATGACTAAAACAAAATAATTGGTCTGAACGTGTAATTATGGTATCAACATTTATTGCTTACGTTTGAAAATATTGTTATACAATTTACAAAGATAACTACTTCCTGGTGCAGAATTGTGTCTGGGAAAGCATACATATATTTTAGATGAAACACACGTAAAACCATGTTCGAGGAAATTAGTCCATACATCTGTTGGCCTAATCCAAATAATTAAAATGAATTAATTGAATTTTATATGTATTTATATTAAACGCAGTTCTCTTGTTTACACGAATATGCTCGATACTTTAAAATATAGTTATACTTATCAGTTGCGTCGCCAGAAGCGAATCTAAGCCGATGCACTCTATAAGGATGGTCTTGGAAGATTCGACCATGTAATACTTGGTTTAGATTGAAAGTTTCTGGTGCATTTTTATTGTTGCCAGTTTCAAGTTAGCTATATTTCGACGTTGGTCATATCCATAGAGAATATACAAATAATGTAACAATAAAGTATATTTTCCTATAAATTATATGTTAGAATTTAACATTAATTAGAAATGCATACAGTATGATAAGTTTATCTCGGCGGCATTGTCGAAAACAAATACCATAAAGGAGCGCAATGTTAGAATAACGTTTTTGAATATTAGACTTCCATTTTTTACGAATGTATTTTTGTTATTAATTCTGGGCTAAGTATGTGGCTCGTCGCGTAATTCAAAAGATTAAAACCTCCATTGTTTTTTAAATTGTTTTTGTATTGATTTATGTTTAGTTTATGCATTGTCTTGTATTGTGTAGACCAATTTTCAACTGACTTAACTTAAATGCCAGCACATTCAACTTAAATACAAACAGCAATTCAACACATATATCATGTTATGTCAGGGTCGTCACAATCAGGTGTACCTCAATCAACGAACGCACCGGCGACAAGCATCGCTACTACGAATGCGGCGATAACGTCCAGTGCAGGTAGATCTAATCTCATGTCTTTCAAAAAAGGTGTTCGTTTGAAAGGTTTAGTTGTAACCATTTCCAGTGTAATAAACATAAACTGCTAGAGCTTAAAACTATAGTCGTACTGAAATACGATATGATTGCTCATGCTTACAACATAAATCTCTGTTTTTGATAAAATTTATGATGTAAACAAGAAAAACATTTAAGAAAAGACTGATTAATTTTCAAAAACATTAACACAAGTGCAATTCTTGTGAACATTCAATGTCTAAATCAAGTCAACGAAGTCTAAAATAAGGTAAGCAGAGTAGTTTTAATAATTAAAATAATCTGTCGGATATATATCATTCTGTATTATAGTTAGTACTTTATTGATCCTATAATTAAGTACGTGACACAATGATGAAGTGACGGTAAAACATTGTAATATATTTCTGGACTTATTAAAACATGTTCTCTTGGTGATAATAGTAATTATAATTAATTATGAGTAACACAAATATTTGTTGTTAAAAAAGCATGGGGAAGTAATTATTTCGTTTCGTTATTATACTTTTTACGAATTACATTCAGAATTGAACTTTCTTCATTTTATAATTGAATGTACTCTGAACGGTCAAATATGTTGAGACAAAAACATAAATGATACAGATACTTATTAACTAAAAGATGAGTTTCATTAACGATAAATTACGTTTAATATTTATATTGTTTACATTTTTGCTGAAAAGCGATACGTCTTTCCACCACACAAACCACTTCTTTGTTTGACCGGTGAAGTAGTTTTTGTATAATTTGATCATTGATTTACATAATCGAATGTATCCATTTAAAATCCGACAAAGGTAATTGTTTAACCTGAACACAGTGTCATTGTTTTACCATAGTTGCAATACAAGTTTCTAGTGCGATTTGATACACTGCAGTTTTTTACCACCTATTTGCATTTAAACTTACTTTCTTTTTATATTATGCTTCGCCTTGATTGAATTCGATTGTATCAATATATATTTGTAAAATATATACATATTTCTCTTATATAATAATAATGGTTTAAATCATTTGAGATTACCCACCCTCGTCGGGACACACGTTTAAACAAATAAGCTATGCTTATGTATTTCCAATGGGAATGTGTGTAGCAAAGATTTGTTTTCATAAATATAAATAACAGCCCAGGAAACCCGATATCTTGCGGGTCGTGTAATACCATAGGGGACAGTGTTGTGCATTTTGGCATGAACTTACATAGGGTAAGTAAATTGGAAAAAAAAATTAAGTCCAATTTGAAAAAACTGTGTATTAACATTGATTACAAAGGTATTGGCCTACATGTAGAAAAAATCCTGACAAATTTTCTTTAAAAGATGAGCAAAATGTGGCTCCCTAAAGTAGAAGATCGAGCAAAACGGGCCATTTTCAGGCATTTAGGGGAGAAAAAACTGCTTTAATTTGCAATTCACTACAATAATTAAAGGATTTATGCAAGCTTTCACATGTCTGCCATAACCTCTCAGCAGGGTTTCTCCAGAAAACTATTTATTGTGGAGAAATTTGCGTTTTTTATGACCATATTCGGAAAACATTGAAACCATCTGGGGAAGACCAGGAAACCATATGTGGGCAGTGACTTTATAATTCTTTTCAGCAATTATGTTTCTATTTCTTTGCTTTGCAGAGGCCTACAGTAAGTGTATGTGGGCATATATGCATTCACTTGTAATTTTAATGCCTTATATATTATCAATAGTATCATTGTAAGTTCATGCCAAAATGCACAGCACTGTCCCCTATGGTATTACACGACCTGCAAGGTATCGGGTTTCCTGGGGTGAATAAATAATCAGGCATTTCATTGGTTCCAATGTGACGACAGAACGGACAGTCGCACTATTAAAACATTAACCTGTGGGCGGTGTTAGTCTTCTCTGTAAAAACCGTTATCCGACAAATTGAAAATACGTTTACTATAGTGCATTAAAGGTGTATTAAAATGCTTCGCATATCTCATAAGTTAATCCAGGGTTGATAAGTATATCTAGAGATACATGTATACATCGGTATACATATGGGTGATAAATCTTGTTCTATAATTTGAACGTGACTGTTTGTTTTCATGGTAAGTTTTCTACAATCTATTTGTGTTGACATGATCGATGGACAGAATATATCAAACAACAAGATTTACAACAAACGGAGCATGTAACACGTCCAGTTCAGGAACTGTGTTTTTTCTTGATATGCGATAGTCTTTAAGAATTTGGAACTATATGGTATCGATAAGTATTGTGAATTTATTAAGTAAACGTGTCCGTTGATAAACCCAATAGTAAGTATAGATGTTTTATACTAAAATAGGAAACACACATCTGTATCTGTATATGCTAATATGCTAATAAAATAACTGGGTTTGTATTCTAAGATTATCTAGCAAAGAGCATAGCTTCCAAACGGTGTTGTGATTCCTCATGTTGAATACATTTACATTGCATTGACTACGTTAGCCCAGAAATAAATAGTTAAATGCATTTTACATATGACTAAGCGCAGTGGACATCTAGGCATTCAATCGAAAGCATAAGCGGTTTAATGAGTGAAACTTTATTTGTCTCAATATATAATATGTTTGCATTAACATTGTGGTACCACCGGAACGGTGTACAGTTCATTTACACGAATTTTCAGAAATATGACAAATTCAATAATAATAATTATTATTATGTTTAGCATATTGCTTTGTTGCATTGATTTGTTGCATTGAACTGTTACGCATGAACATTCGGTTTCTTTAAGGAATTCTAATTATAGTTACGTACCTATTTAGTTTGTTTCAAAATGTAACGTGGAACTTCGACCTCTTACTCCAATCATTCGCATAATAACTACGATGCACTTTTTTCTTTTTTGTTTTATGTCAACAGTACATGTTTTTGTTTTCATTTTAACCGAATGCAGAATTGTAAAAATAAAATGACGTAGTTTAAAATAACTTGAATATTTAAACATTTGACAACAAGTACTTAATATTAGTTTTGTAGTTGTAATACCGCAGACTTAATAATTTAGCTGAATCTTACCGAACCGACAAAACATTAGTGGTCTAAGAGGGGCCTTTTCATAGATTTTGGCATGTATTGCAGTTTGTCTTTTATTGTTTTATATTGATTAATGTGAACGTTGGATCCATAAAGCTCCAGTTAAAAAAGAAATAAAATTTAAAAAATAATAACAAGTAACCCTCAACTGGGGTCAAACCACTGACCCCTGAAGTCCTGGAGTAAAAGTCTACCGCTTAGACCACTCGGCCATCCGTGCTCATACCATGACGGATGTATTTAATTGTATATAAGCAATCCTCGTAGTTAAACAAAATAAATAAACGACAAAAGAACTCTCCAAATTATTCAATCGTTTCGCGTTGCAACGCATTTAAATTTTCAGGTTTCACAATTGTCAAAAGATGCACATAATGGATATTTTACACCATGGTAAATGTTCAGTATTACTGTTTCCTCACACATTTTATAACTAAAACAACAATTTGCGAATGTGAAACAATTTTCTTTATTTTTTTAAATTGACCAAAACGAGTAAAAGCCCCTTTAACTAGCTGGTTTCTTTGTCTTAGAGTGTTTTTAAACAAATGTATTTTAGTAATACATATACATATTACATATACAATTTCATTAAAAAGCTAAGAAAAACCCAACAACAGAGTGTATGTGCAGTATGTGCAAACCCTGCAGGTGATCAATAAAGCAATTATATCCTAAACGGCTCGTTTAAAAATCACGTCAAGTACCTAAACTTTCAAACTTATATAGAGGTAACCAGTAATTAAACGTCTGGTCAAACACAAGAGGAGATTACCAAAACGTGTGTGCAGTCATGGAGTCGTTACGTCCGCGATGATTGTTGCCCTGTAACATTAACGTCACACGTGTATTACGTCCAAAAATCTAAACGCACACCTGATAGCAGAAGAAATATTGCAAAATACTTTTAAATTTTAAATGGTATTTTGTTTTGGACTGGATGTAACTGATTAAATTTAGTATAGTTAGATTGTTCCTTGGGTGACTAAGTAGGGCACTGACGCGGTGTAACAAAGCAAGCTTTGTTTGAAGCCTTGATTTAACAAATTCATGGAATATTACACCTTCTTTAAGACGTTTATTCGTGTTTGGTTTGAATGTTTAATTATCAAAGATTGACAAGTGTTAAGACAACAATCAGTAGGTTATACTAGTAAACGATGAATCTTTTTCGAAATTACCATTATACATGTAATTGATATAATTTGTCATTATTCATAAGCAAACAAACAACTACAAAAAAACAAGATAAATACAAACACTTTTTTATAGAATTGATTTTACTCACAAATTGTAATGATTGTTAATAATCAATATCGAATTTAAGAAACTTCAAATGCTTTACATATTAAATGTTTGTATTGCTAAAATGGACTACAACTGGCATATCCTCGTATTCCTCATCTTTCCATCAATGTATGCATGGTCTTGTATGGTTGAACAAGTTACACTATACGGATAACATCATTTAAGAATATGCGTGACTTATTATTTTCTATTATCACTCAAAATTCCGCTTCGATTTTTTAAAACCCATATGTTCGTTTGACATCATCAACTGCATATTATCATACATGATAGAAGCCATCTAAGACTTCTAAGAACATCTCTGTTTTGTTTTCGGTATACAACTTTCTTCTTACACAGCGGCAAAAGTGTTACGCCTACGCAGCGTTAACAACTTAAGCTTCCAACATTACGCTGTAATGTAAACGTATTTGAAAGGAATTATTATATATACAGTTCGTACCACACAGAGCATGCGTATCATAAAATTATACGAGATACTTTATATTTTATCATATACATTTACAACATATCATAAACTATATGTTTAAACTTTTGAAACATTGGTATTCGAATAACCGATTTCCAGCTTTACTTTAACGATACTATGCGTTCCAAACAACATCTCCTAAAGTAAGCCAAACAACATCTCCTTTCACCTCAAACAATGCGTCTATCAGTGCGGGTTTCTCTTATAGTTTGAAACCAGGTGATATTTTGACAAGCTTTTAAAGCAGTATGTCCGAAATATACTAAATGACCTATTTAAGATCGTATTACTTACTTACTAATTTTTATAGTGATGCCAAGCTGTTGTAATTGAATTTGTGTGGCGTTTGGTAGCAATTAGTTTTAATGCAGTCTAGATAAAAACAATCGAATACATTTTCTTCAAACTGGATACATTGACGCACACATGCATTTATTGCAAATATAGGTTCTAGTGCCGCAACACAGAATACAGGATCCAGTGGCTCATCAACAAATTCCGGAGGTACAGGAACAACAACAGGAGGAGGCGGTGGAGATCTAGGTATATCGCTCATATTTTAGATTTGTTTACATAATATTTTAAGTGAGCGCATACACAATAAAAACTACCATAGTACTAATCGAAACAACGATGTGAGTGTATTTTTCTTAAATTTGTAACGTTGTATATGTATGTTATAAATACATACTTTACGAATGTTGTATTCTAAAAACATCCACATGTTGTTAACTTTGCAAAATATTTGGAACATATACAAACAATACAGAACAAGAGTGACTACAACAGTGGAAATGTCTATTTTTTGTTACCAGTGTGTCCTTTGGTATCAAACTGCCTTCCATCGAATGTAGCCTTTGATGCCAATGATTGCGCCTATTGTTCGGCAACGGGTATGTTAACATTATTACATCAGTATCTAGATTTCAGTGCATTAATGTTGAAACCTAGAATAAATAATTGAATTAAAACAATTGTTTAAGTTTAATGTCATTGCTAAATAAATAATATGTAAATGTTATGTTAATTCGTATTTACAATATCACATTCATTTTGTACTGGTACATTAAAGTGGAACAATGATGTTCTCTTAAATTTACATAAATTGATGTAAACTGCAGTTAGGAATATCTAGCTACTAGTAATATATATCGGCACTTAGACTCATATTCAAATCAGTGGAGAAACACAACAAAAACTTAGACTTTGCCTGTACTCACAAAAAAGTTCAAATAGAAGTAATGACAATGATTTATTTTTCTTATAACGATATAATAAACGAAATACAGAAAATAATTTAAAATATTGTTATATACTAAGGGAGTAATAATAATTCACTCATTCAAGCCGTACAGCGGATTTGCTCTTATTACAAACAAGTGCAAAGCATTATATGATACGATTATTAATTCGTTCGTCACTTAAATACCGTGTGGATGATTGAAGATTGCTGTCGACGAGGAACATATTATGTTTTATAAATAAATAAACACGGGGTATTATCTGAGTAATGATAATAATCTTTTTTATCAACACCAGGTGATCACTCAAGGCCGATTCTTAACAATAACGGGTGTCCAGCTTTTACTATCCGTCCCGAATTCATGACAGACTGTCACATAGACCGGAATGGCTGCTTGGAATGCATGGGGTCAAGTAAGTTATAACGAGCATATATTATAAGCATTCAGTAAAACAAAACGCGATCGTACTCAGGTGAGACGTGTATAACTAACTAAATATACTTTATATAAACGAAGTGTAAACTGATTCTGTTGCTTTTGTGTATATTATTTTGAAATTGCAATGACGGCGACAAAGGCTATGATGTTAATAATACTGATTGTAATATCGAAATAAGAATATTACATAATTTGACTCATCAATGATTATATTTGGTTTCAAATAATTTACTAACCTGGTTGCGTAGTATTAAAGTTGTATGTTAACCTTCATCATAGGTCTTTTATGTACAACCCTTTTTTTAATAATATATTGTGATCCTTACTTTATTTAAGTTGTAACGACCACTCCAACAACCACACCAACAACCACTCCAACAACGACTCCAACAACGACTCCAACAACCACTCAAACATCCACTCCACCAACCACTCCACCAACAACTCCAGCAACCACTTCACCAACCACCCCACCAACCACTCCACCAACCACTCCACCAACCACTCCACCAACCACTCCACCAACCACTCCACCAACCACTCCACCAACAACTCCAACAACCACTCCAACAACCACTCCAACAGCCGCTCCAACAACCGCTCTAACAACCGCTCCAACAACTGCTCCAACATCCGCTCCAACATCCGCTCCAACCACAACTCCAACCACCACTGAAACCACCACTCCAACCACCACTCCAACAACCACTCAAACAACCACTCCAACAACCACTCCAACAACCACTCCAACCACCACTTCAACAACCACTCCAACCACCACTTCAACCACCATTCCAGTCACCACTCCAACCACCACTCCAACCACCACTCCAACCACCACTCCAACCACCACTCCAACCACCACTCCAACTACCACACCAACGACCACTCCACCAACAACTCCAACCACCACTCCAACCACCACTCCAACCACTTCTCCAGCCACCACTCCAGCCACCACTCCAACCAACATTCCAACCACCACTCCAACCACCACTCCAACCACCACTCCAACCACCACTCCAACCACCACTCCAACCACCACTCCAACCACCACTCCAACCACCACTCCAACCACCACTCCAACCACCACTCCAACCACCACTCAAACCACCACTCCAACCACCACTCCAACCACCACCCCAATCACCACTCCAACCACTACTCCAACCACCACTTCAACAACCAATCCAACAACCACTCAAACCACCACTCCAACCACCACTCCAACAACCACTCGAACAACCACTCCAAAAACCATTCCAACAACAACTCCAACAACCACTCCAACAACCATTCCAACAACCATTTCAACAACCACTTCAACAACCACTTTAACAAACACTCCAACAACCAGTCCTACAACCACTCCAACCACCACTCCAACAACCACACCTACAACTACTATAACAACAACTCCAAAGACTAAAGCCACAACAGCCATTCCAACGACTACAACCTCAATAACCACGATTGTGACAGAACAAGGTTAGTGTTATACATTTCAAATTAGTTAAACATAACGATTCTTTTTTATTGTTTTGGAATTTACAGTTATGTAACCATTGTTATATAAAATAAATATAAAAGCTTCTGATATGAACGGTTTACATCAAGAAATGTATTCTTATGAAGTTATTAAATAGCGCAGACTGCTTCTTGTTTAACAAAAAAAACATTAACATTTAATTATCCGGAAATATCATGTTTTATAAACATTTAAGTTTTTTACAACAGTGATTATTTAAGGGAACACATTTCAAGCCATTTTAGGTTAACATTATCAATCTGTATAATGTTTAGGGTGTCCACATTTTCCGGACGATTGTCCAAACATAGGAAGCTGCATAGACGTTGATGACAATTTCTGTCCTATCTGCCTATGTGCTGGTAAGATTAAAGTCACACTCATACTTGTTTTTCCATATTTTAAGCAACATGTGTATAGAAACTTTTTCAAATCTTCAAGCGACAGATACTTTGGAATAATTTCTTGTCCCCTTCTTTAGGTCCTTTATAAAAGGCAATCGACCTCTATATTCGCAGCACTTTACTTATCATATATGAGTTGCCTTACACTTGATTTAAAATGTACACATATAACATATTCTATGATATTGTGTAACGAACATGAATCACTATTTCGGTCGGTTGGTTTGACACGCTTCATTGTGTATCATAGTGTTTTATTTTTCTTCGTATCAAATCAACAAATATGCTTTTGGTAGTATTACACTTTCAAGGCTTAATTTGTATGGATGTGTATTGTCATTTCTTGTCGAATAATGTGCCTCTGAACGTATGCAAATTTCGGATACTCGCATCAATGTACATGTGTACTATGTATCGTAAATTAGTCCCAAATGGTTAGCGTAGAGTCACTAAACTTAGTTGATCTGTTGATAATACTATGCTCAATTAAAGGACGTTATTCGTGTTTATATCGCGGTCTTCGTTCCAGTGTTATGCAACCTTGAACACAAGCATGTTTAAATACATTGTACTAAACATCATTGGAAATGGTTTAACTTGTGAGACTATTATCTTAGTTTTCTGCGCATCAACATGAACTGTTAAACACGCGGTGTTTCTTATATTTAACATCTGTACATTGTTACTCTAACAATTGTATGTGTGTCTAAACGAGATTTTATAAAGATCTTGATTAACTATGAAGTTGTACAAGAGTTGCATATTATGTATGTCAGTATTTTGTGGTGATGAAGTTATGTGCCATTTAACCAAGGTTATTAATCCCATAAATTAACATGAAGCATCAGGATGATAAACGTTAAACAGAGATTGTCAAAAATGCTATAAATTGTACTTATATAAATGTCCACACCTCTTTAAAATGAGACATTCTTGGGGCAGGGGAAACGTCAAATTCAAGTATTCTTCGAAATATATATTAAATATTTGTGTCTTTAATACAATTAAAAATTCTACAATGAAACAGTGTACGATTTAGTTAATGGTTATAATATGCCTTCGTTATGTAAATTAAATTTAGCAATTATTTAAACGTGCATTTCTCAAAAACAATAGCTGTATTTATTTAAGAATACTTTACTTGCATACATGACAAAATGAAAATAACATTCTTCGTCAAGAGGATGGACATTACTGTCAACATAATTTAAACATATACCAGTCCAGTATGATGAAACGGAATGTTAAACGGTTACAATAACTGTGAGAGACAATCGGCTTATATATGCTATTCACATATAAGCATGCAAATATTCGTGTCTTTTATATAAGTTTAGTGATTGGCATTTTATGAATTCTTTCTGTTTTACTGAGAATTAAAATTCAATGTACCAACCAAAGAATCAAACAAATGGCCGATGGATATTTGAATTAGCGATTTTTTGTAATAAAATACATATACCATCATTCATATTTGTTTAAATTAATATACGTCGTATACCTTGATAATTTACTATTAAAAATGTAAATGTATTCCATACCTATGATTCTAGCTGGCTACACGACAACTAGATCCACCGGATGTAAGCCAATACAGTGCTTGTTGGAATGCGGGAATCCACCCAAGTTCAAGAAAGACGGAAACGGATGTGAAGTCTGCCAGTGTGACTTTTCTGGTTGAAACATGATTTCTACGTTACTGAAATGTAATTAACATTAACTATAAAAACAACTTAAAAGTTATACCAGAATTGTTATCGTTATTTTTTCTTATAGAGTGAAGTGACTTTTCCGATTAATGATACACGTTACGTTGGTAAAGGTGACATCAACTTATTAATACTACAACGTGACAAAGAAAATCAGTTTCAACTTTAGCTACAATATCATAAGAAGACCTTTACTGTACTATATAGTTCTGAATGTATGGAAAGGATTCAATAAGCAAACCGTTTGATAAAAAAACAAATGTACTTGACAAAACAAACGCAATCGTAACAAAACAGAAACATTATTAAGAGTGTGGCAATCGCCTTAGAACGGTCAATACAAGGCATTGAAATAAGAAACAATACTCGAAAAAAAACAGTTATGATTTGTTTTTAATGGCCTTAAGATGAAACCGTGTTTGTTGCAATATGTGCTTTTTATTGGAAACACCTCTTTATATTGAACTTAAACACGCCTGTAAGCATGCATTTACCCGATTATAACTTCGTATGTGTACTATTGTTTCCAAATACATAGTGTGCAAGATTATTAACCTAGATCTCATAGATATTCCGTATATTAACTTCGCGGTCAATTGTTTCAGTGAAACATAACTGATGGAGTCTTGATTAAGACAATAGTTTACTTCTACGTGTGTTTACTTGTGCACAAGACTAACAAGATGGAGGAAAAAACAACAAGTCTGACACATTTAAAATCATTTCATTTTATGATTCCACATCATCTGTTTAATGTTGAGACCCTAACAAAGTATTAGCCCACATGGCATACCGCTATGGACATTCAATTGTTCAGTGTGCATTCTACGCTAGTATTTGACAACTTCCATTTTTGAAAACGAGGTAGGGGTATATATCGACAAACGTAACATTTCCGAGACAGTAATTCGACCACGAACTACTCGCTTGTATCGGCAAGCGTCACTAATAGTACTTTCAACGGAGTAAGCCGATAGCGTTTGTGTACACATTTTTATTTCCGAATATATGGGCTGCAAATATTTCCAAATCTACACCAGTTTCAGTTTCCATGGTACCTTAAATATATGAAGAATACAAACGTGTTATCGTTGTCCGGAGGAACTTTTCTCATTTTTGTGTGTGCAAAATGCCGCTCTGGTGTACCGAAAGAAACAACTCGAGTCAACTGAGCTGTCATGTAATTGCTAATTCGACGTTGAACTTGTGTTCAACATCTAACATGTTTTGTTTGCACCAAGGTAAACGTTTGCTTCTATCTTACAACAGTACAGAGATATGAATATGATTTCCTGGGCATCATAACATAGTTGTGGGGTACAATTTAACATTTACTAAGTTATCGGCGACCCATTGGTTGTTGTGTTTGGGGCACCGGTCGATTGTTTACAGGATTCGTTTCGATGACAATGGCTACTTGACAAGTGAGCGCCTGTCACCAATATTTGGTTCAATTCTCCATGCTATTTATTTCCCTCGTAGTTTTTTCTCTTGGTTGTTTGAATGTAACTTAAGAATAAGAATCACGGTTCATGCCGCGCAGGCAACCAAATCTACGTACTGTTTTATTAATAAATGTTGCAATTCGTTGCAAATGTTGAAGTTAAGAATTAAGGATTTATTTGAATAATAATGAGTCGAAGATTCAGACATTTATATAAGTGTTTAAGGCCAATACGACATCATGTATTCTTAACGGCAAAGCACGATATAAGACCCTCCGATTTTACATTGAATGTACAATAATTACCGCATGGTCTTAATTAGTCTATCCGATGTGAATTAAATTATCCCATCAACTTTACAACTTCTTTCATAACATTTGTGCTTATAACATCTTTTCTAATCGCACCAGGCTGATACAAAGTAAGACATAAAAACTGTTCTTTGTATAACGAATGGGTCGCAACATATTTAATTCAAGTAAATCCATTAATTATATATTGATCAAATATACATCTGGATTTGAATCTTACATGGTTGAAACTGGTTGGAATGTAATCGAAACAAATACTATGTCATTTATGTAACTCGAAGTGAACAAATTTAATTACAATGTTTACTTGAATGTAATGCCCTTGAAGAACTAAGAAAACATTATATAGATTAAACATAAAACACGAGACAACATATGATTGTATTGAAATCTTCAATGCCCAAAGTAATAACACTATGTAATATCGTTTAAACATGTGGGAACTGTCGTAATGTAGAACATGCCGTCGTTTGCTTTTCTATGCATTTAAATATACTTTTTGTATTATGCTCAATGTTTTAATAGTGTTTGTTCTATAACACAACATGTCAATATTATCAACCTTCAAATGAAGAAAATATAGTTAATGCGAGGCAAATTCAGATAGTATCTACCACTGCGCACTGTTTGCTCATATTGTTACGTTTTACATGAACACTATTCTAAAATACAATAAACTTGTAAAATTGTAAACATCTTTCAGTAAACCTTTGTATCCGCTTAAAATAATAGACAGGTATTACACTCGAACTGTAATAGTACTTTGTCATCTAGCGATGCTTTATACTGAGCCAATAAGTTTGAGCTGAGCTTACTGACTGCATTCATAAATAATTTCGGGTTGTTCAGTTCATCCATATTATTAGAGTGCCAAGAGAGCATTAGTCTCACGTATAAGTGTGTCTACGTGATATGCGAAGCAACATACTTAATTGCACTATCATACCTGGTATTTGCCCAATCAAAACCAAACGAATTTATTTATATGATGTAAAAACATTTTTTTGTTTAGACATAAGTTAAAAGCATTTGTTCAGCGAATGTGAGCCAAGCATCCTTAGTGTAGTCTAGTATGAGCCAAAATACCATAAAATAAGGGTTGAAATAAGAAACATTATTTCTTTGAACTTATTGCATAATATTAAATGCATTGCATTTTATTACTTCATTGATACAATGTTTAGTAGATAATATGGCGGTGAACTTAGTGACTGCATTGATAAGAAACGTCTGTGGGATTTTAAGTGCATCCATATGGTACTTGAGTGCTAACAGCGCAGTAACATTCACCTCTTAGTTATACAAAATATGTCATATATTATTGCATTATATACCTGGTTTTTTGCCTAGTCAACAAATAAAAAATAGTTGTATCATTCATTTAAATGCTTTCGGTTCAAAATAATTTATTTGTAAACATCGAGACAAGAAATGTGCTACAAACGCAATATATCGGTTTATAAACCCACACGTTGACCGAAACTTTGAAATCACAGTGAACCCCAGAGTTACCCAGAACAACATACAATTACGATCGTATGCTTTTCTTTGAACGTATTGCATAGTAGTGCATGCACTGCAGTACATTGTGTCGGCGATAACATATTAACTAAACAAACAAACCATACCTTGGCCTTTAAGGCAAGAACTGTAATCACAATGTCAGCCGCTGTAGCAAAAAGCACGAACAACTTACTTCAAACCTAAAGGAGCTTTGCGAATAAATTCCTTATTGACATCGTGTAGAACTTTGTCTTGACAATCTATACAGTGTCAACAATAACCATACACTAGCCTTTACTTTTTAATTTCCATCTTTAAAATAGTTTAAGTCAACTGTAAATGCCACAGCTAAAGATTCAAAACTGTAACGTAAGTCTTCATCTATTGAAAGACATATTTCGATCAAATTACATACTATATTAACACACACACACGTGTTGGTTTAAGTGATTTCTCAATTCATCTCACAGCATACACAGTCGTATGTAGCTGCATTTCTTTGTTTTGTCTCCAAATCAAATGTCTTGCATGTAATGCATACACATAGAGGTTAAAATCACACTTTTAATACTTTATCAACATTAAGGTTAAACAAATATACCGCTTATTTTGTTAACAATAAATGTAATTAAACAGTATTGTTGCGAAGCTTAACAAAAAATAAAATAAAGCGCAGCACGTTAAGAAAGAAGATAAAATGTATAGTGTATTTGGTATATTAGGTCTTCAACGTGGATGTTTTGAATCGTTAAAATGGTAAGCCTAGCGTCAATAATAATCCAGTAGAGCTTGATAGGTACATCTATACGTCCAATGGAGGTCTCTTTTAAATGGCACGGTAATGCCAATGTTTTGCACTTGTAACCTTTACACAGAGGTCAACAAAAGAGCGTGGACTAAATATCGGCAGATGTATATAGAGAGTGTATGTTTAGATTGATTGTTTGTATCTCAAAGCAGAATGACCTTAAAACTTTAGTGCAAACATACAGGGAGCTGAGCACATGTCATTTTTCTAATTTAATTACAGCTCATGTGAAATTGGAATTGAAGCAGCCGAACTTAAAAGCATGGTGTCGATTTACAAAATGTGTTTTATCTAGATTACATGTAATTACGGAATTTTGGATTGTATACAAATTTTTGTGTTTGAGGTTTTTATGTCTTAAAAATATGCAATATATTCTATGATATAATTGACGCATAAAAATGAAAAAAACGGCGGTCGTAATGCTCGCCTTTATCAATTGTTTTTCCATCACGGGTAAGTTTGTTAATATACCTTTTTTTGTAACGCACATGTATATATTCAAATAATTCAGCTTGATTTTTAGCGTCTTATTAAAAAATAATCTACAAAAATAATATAAATTACCTAAAGGTTTATAATACGGTCAAACATTGTCTCAGAAAGGTATGCAATTTTGAGATTGATGCGACATACTTAATATTAAGTTAATGAAAATAAATGTTATATGAATAACACATTATTTGAAACACTTGTCAATTCTCACTCTTTTCTGTTTCACATGTTTCATGAAAACCATAATATCAAATTATCTAGTTTAATTGCAACGACTTGTGATCTACCTATCAGACTTCGTCTCGTTCTAGGAAAACGGGGTTAAATTCATGTGTGTAAAGTGTCGCCCATGATTTGCGTGTGTTGTCCGCACAGGCTAATAAAAGGCGACACGTTTCGCCTGAACTGTATTCAGGCTTAGAAGAGAACTTCTTTAAGAGACAAATACAATAAAAACTGCAAGAATCATCCCTGAAAATCCTGTGCGGACTGCCCATGCTGATCTGAGACGACACCCAATATGCATGCATTAATTTCAGTTTATCCAGAACGAGGCTCATATATAAATAGAAGGTTATATATATTTATATATTTATCGAATACATTTTTGCAATCCAATGCTTTTTCAAATGCGTGGTAGGGAAAACGATACATAATTATGCTTCTATACCATGTTGCTTATTCTATATAATTGGTAGATTGTAATCCTGTAAGAAGGCTTTGTTCCAACTACAACCCGTTCTGCAGATGCCCCCAATACAACAACGGATGTTATGAATGCCCCGCTTCATGTTCATCTGGTAAATCCACAGTAGTCTATATCCGAACGATAATTAAAGAAACAAGATATATGTCAAATTCTCTTATAAATAATATCACCCCAGGAAACCCGATACCTTGCGAGTCGTGTAATACCATAGGGGACTGTGGTGTGCATTTCGGCATGAACATAAATAGGGTAAGTAAATTGGAAAAATTAAATTTTTTAAAGTCCAATGTGAAACAACTGTGTATTAACATTGATAACAAAGGTATTTGCCGACATGTAGAAAAAATCCTGACAAATTTTCTTAAAAAATGAGCGAAATGTGGTTCCCTGAAGTAGAAGATCGGGCAAAACGGGCCATGTTCAGGCATTTAGGGGAGAAAAAACTGCTTTAATTTGCAAGGCACTGCAATAATTAAAGGATTTATACAAACTTTCACATGTCTACCATAACCTCTCAGCAGGGTTTCTCCAGAAAACTATTTATTGTGGAGAAATTTGCGTTTTTAATGACCATGTTGGGAAAACATGGATACCATCTGGTGAAGACCAGGAAACCATATGTGTGCAGTGACTTCATAATTCTTTTTTGTGACAAAAACCTAATTTTTAGCCATTTTAATGCAATTTCTTTGCTTTGTAGTGGCCTATAGTAAGTGTATGTGGGCACATATGCATACAAATGTACTTTTAATGCTTTTTAATACATCCAATGATATTATTTGGCTGTCATCCAACATCATTTCAGAAACTTGAATCCTTTGTCTTATATATAATGTGGTTATTCAATGTCCACTTTAGACATGTAAAGATGATAGTTTTATCTTAATAACTAACTCGTTCGCCAGTTTGTGCTTAAATTACATTGTATCACAATGCTAGTGTTGTCCCCCCACCCCCACAAGCTGTTATTGTGGAATGGAATATAAATTATTAAAAATGCATACTGTAATAAAGTGAGTATAGGTAAAATGTCTTCAACATTCAAACATACTATATCATCATGAGAGCTATTGTTACTCTAAAATCTATCATTGTCATTGCACAAAATCAAAGACTGCTTGTGATTGTAAATTTGTTACAGCAACTAGCTGTAATATGAGCTTTTATTAGTCCCATTTTTTGTTGGCAACTTGCATTATTACATCTGCAAGTGGGACAGACAGGAATAGTTGCTTTTGCACAGTTTTCCATTTCATCCTCTTAATATTTCACATGCATTTAGCAGACATGCTTAGTGTTTTCTGGTGGTGTGGTTTTTATAACTTATCAAACTTCTTCTCAAGAAGGTCAGATATCTATCCATCTATACTGTCTAACTCCCCTTGCGGTTATTATTGACAATATGGTGGACAATCCAGTTATCGAACACATAGGGAATTACGTTAAAATTGAAACACTTAAAATAACAAAAACATAATGTTTTAACAAATGACTAAAAGTTCAATAATTTAATAACTTATCTGTACAGTTTTCCAGCAAATATCCTTCTCGAATTCATAACAATGATTAAACTTGTCTGTGAACAAGGTAAGTGTTATTCTTTTAATCAAATGTACTTTGTGTGGTTAAATGTATAAAATCGGTATCAACCCCATGTGTTGAAGTCTTGTTTGCGGCTATATATAGCAATGGCCAAATTCGTTAAAAGGGGAGTAACAAGTCAGCTCATTGAAATTAATTTTAAGGTCAAAATCAAATATTTGTTTGATATACAATTCTTTCCAAGGACAGTCTGTGACGAAATTTATGTTTCTTAAATACTCTTAACAGTAAAATCACAGAAAACTTAAGGCAATCTAAACAAAATTAAGCGCAAGTTTAGCGACGTCATTTCAAATGAGTTTTTTTCATTATGACACTTGTCAAATAAGCACCAAAAGTCTCAGAACACGCCACATAAATATTATACAATTATAAACCCCATATACACTTATTAACACATCATTTTAATGTACCTAACCAATTAATAAATGCGACAAAGCAGTCAAGTCTTTCTTTATATTTTCCAAAATAGTGTTGGTAAAAAGAAATAAAACTCGAGAATGTTGAAAAGGCACTATTGATCATAAATAAGGCATTAAAAGTACATCTGAATGCATATGTGCCCACATACACTTACTGTATGCCTCTACAAAGCAAAGAAATTGTAACAAAATGGCTGAAAAAGAATTATAAAGTCACTGCACACATAAGGTTTCCTGGTCTTCACCAGATGGTATCCATGTTTTCCCAACATGGTCATTAAAAACGCAAATTTCTCCACAATAAATAGTTTTCTGGAGAAACCCTGCTGAGAGGTTATGGCAGACATGTGAAAGTTTGTATAAATCCTTTAGTTATTGCAGTGGCTTGCAAATTAAAACAGTTTTTTCTCCCCTAAATGCCTGAACATGGTCCGTTTTGCCCGATCTTATACTTCAGGGAGCCACATTTCGCTCATTTTTTAAGAAAATTTGTCAGGATTTTTTCTACATGTCGGCCAATACCTTTGTTATCAATGTTAATACACAGTTGTTTCAAATTGGACTTTTAAAAATTTAATTTTTCCAATTTACTTACCCTATTTATGTTCATGCCGAAATGCACACCACAGTCCCCTATGGTATTACACGACTCGCAAGGTATCGGGTTTCCTGGGGTGAATATGAATGAACTGAACTATTTTCTTCAAAAATATATACTTTATTGTATTTTTATAATACTGAAATACCGCAATAGTTTGAGTGGTTTCTGAGTACTAATTTGCTTTCCGTCATTGTGAAACTTCAATGATAAATTAAAATGACTTTAATTGAACACACATAATTCATGATAAATTACAAACACTAACGAATCATCAATAATATGTTATAAATGCCACCTAATTCTTGGAAACCTAAGCTTTGAGCATTAAGTGTCATCCTATATTGGCCTTTGTAGTTTGCACGAGCTTATCAGGGACAACACTTTCCGCCTAGACTTGATTTTTCCGAAGACGAGAATAATTGTAAACAAAAAAAGCATTAAAAGGTCAGGTTCGTTCCTGGCTAATCTGCGCCAACATTTTACGTTCATGCATTAGGTCCAGTGTTCCCTTATTCAGGATCGGTTGGTACTTTAACCAGTGCGGGTCTAGGCTTCACTACAGGACCTAGTGGGACAAGTACTTTAGGTGGAAGTGGTGATTTGGGTATGTAGCATTCATCTGATAAAACCTTGTACAACGTCGTCATGTGATTTGTAAATAAAACGTAAGCTTACAAATTAAATGTGCAAGTGTGTATATAGCCATATGTATTGAGGTAAGCTAAAGGCAAATTTAAGTTGATGAATGGTTTTACTTTATAATAATCCCTTCTTCACAGCATGAGTCATGCATATACGAAAATTTAACCCGTATGCCTTGTTTTATGTCCAATGAGCATTAACTAAATCCATCTTTGTTTTGTGATTATAAGTTTATTTGACTAAATAGTACACACGTTTTATTATATACCTGTTTAATGCTTTCAACAAAAAACAGGCTATATCAATCGTTGAAATAAATCCCGTATTATGCCACCCGCTGTTTCCGATTTTGTACATACTTGCCGGACTAGTATCTTAGACCCATTTAATGACGTCACATTACGCGCTCCGAAAATAAGAAACCCCTATTTTATATTACGAAATATATTACGTAGTACATCGTGTGACATCATTTCTGTGACGAAATACAATAGTTTTATTTAAACTCTCTGGAATATAATGACATGTCGGAAGTGGTGATTTTTAACAGTAAACAATTTGTTTAAAACATCGAACGTATTAAAAACGTATTTCGAAGAGTTTGTTTATCATGCATAAATATAAATTTCGATAGGAGTACAACACAGGTGGAAGTAACGTACCCAGGATAGTTTTTTTCATATATATATTTTTAGGAGCCCAATATATTCAAATAAATATATAAAATCAAGTTTAATGAGAAAAAAATTGACAAAGAGCCATGAAAAACAATCCCCACCCTCTGATATTGGAAACATAACAAGGTCATTAACTAGACTTTATTATAGACCTGTCTTCGCGGGCCGCAAAAATGTCAAAAATAGCTTTAATCCAAAGCATCCCTTGATCCTACTATGGGCAATTGGACAACCTTTCAAAAAAAGTTAACTTCAAAAATATCTGTCCAGCCGTTAACTCACAGTCGGTCGAAAACCGAGCAATATTTCGAGTCCGTTTGTCAACCCGAATAAATCTTCTACAGAATTAGAAACAATATTTTTGAGTTTTTGCCCCTTAATCAATAGCTCGCGTCCTATTCCTTTGAAATGACGAAGCGTGTCAAATAATGCATGCATATGCAACCACTTACCCCTAAAAACTTATTCCAATACAATCAGAATGATAAGTAATTTCCATTTATTTACATTTACTAAAACATCGTTGTTGTTGTTGATTGGATATTTATGTGCCTGGCTCTGTCAGTGTAATTCACTGCTAAGCCGGGTTCAAGAGCGATGGCTACTTTCGTTTTCAAGTAAATCAAATTTAGAGTTAAAACAGTTGTTGCAAAGAAAATATAACATTTTGGAATTAGTTTTTAGGGGTAAGTGGTTGCATATGCATGCATTATTTGACACGCTTCGTTGTTTCAAAGGAATAGGACGCGAGCTATCGATTAAGGGGCAAAAACTCTAAAATATTGTTTGAAAGTCTGTAGAAGATTTATTCGGGTTGACAAACGGACTCGAAATATTGCTCGGTTTTTGACCGACTGTGAGTTAACGGCTGGACAGATATTTTTGAAGTTAACCTTTTTTGAAAGGTTGTCCAATTGCCCAAGGAGGATCAATGGATGCTTTTGATTAAAGCTACTTTTGACATTTTTGCGGCCCGCGAAGACAGGTCTATGATAAATTCTAGTTAATGACCTTGTTATGATTCCAATATCAGAGGGTGGGTATTTTTTTTTCATGGCTCTTTGTCAATTTTTTTCTCATTAAACATGATTTTATATATTTATTTGAATATATTGGGCTCCTAAAAAAATAAATAAAAAATACTATCCAGGGTACGTTACTTCCACCTGTGGAGTACAATACAATAGTGTAGTTTCGATAAAGACATGGGAGAATAGTAGTGGAAGTGCATATCGTTTCAACGTTTTTGTTATAAACGTTGAATTAAAGTCGTCAACTTAATTGTTATAAACATTGGATTAACGATGTCATTAAGGTAAGCGTGTCGAAAACCTGTGTTTTCCCGGTTAAAATGTTTGCAAATGTTTACACGATAATTTACATAAACTGTAATGTGTGTTATGTGTCGTCCCAGATTGCACTTTGCAGTCCGCTAATCCGCTAATCAGGGGCCCCTTCCGCGTTTACAAAATGTTTCATTTAAAGGAATTATCTTCTAAAGGAAAATACAGTTTATCCGGAATGTGTAGTTAATTGCTTATCTGGGGTGACAACTTTCTCACATTTATTAATCCCAGCTTTATTAGAACTGGACTCAAATGCACTTTAATAAAATACAGGGCACAAGCGATGAAACACAATTCGTAAAATAGTAAGTTTATCCAAGTAGTAAGCAGTTTTACTATAAAAAAGGAATGGATATATAGGGGAACATGTAGTGCGTCGGGTTTTGCAATACAAATTAAAAAAACAAACATCATTTCACGCGTGATAACATGTTAATTGACCAGAATTGTGAATCCATGTAATGAGCATTTATGCACAATATGATGAATTATTAATGCTTTTCATTGATTTATCTAAAACGGTGATCCAAGCTTTGAACATTTAATGATGGTTTTATATGACAAATTTCCGATTTCGTATAATGCCTCTTGTTAGTAACAGTCATTAATGTGTCGTTTAAAATATTTAAGGAGTTCAATTTATGTTATTTATACATACTGATATTTTAGCATTAAACGTTCATAAAGTAACGCATAAGTGTGTGTTATTTACCAAACAGGTGATCATAATCGACCAAACAATAACATGAATGGTTGTCCCCCACTGACCATAGCGCCGACCCTAAAGACAGAATGCCACATCGACAGATCTGGTTGTTTCTTGTGTGATGCATCGGGTAAGTTCTATATATACTCTTTAGTACGTATGTTCCAAATTATAATTATATATTTTTTCATGTCCGAAAAGTATAAGTCCCAAATCAGTCTGTGCAATCCTTCTACTTTATATTGGACGCCACCTTTTCCTAATTGGGATGTTCGTTTAGAAGAGACCGTTAAACGAAACATTTTATAAACGCGAAAAGTGTCTTGCTTTATTAGCCATTGCGGTCTTAACAGGCTACTGTATGATGAGCCATTTTTTTCCGAAACGATGCGCATTATAATTTTCGGAACAACAACTGACATTTACTTTTCATTTACAACGTTTATTTTGTCGTATTCATGTTATAGGTATACATCGCAATCCATTATACACAAATTCACATAAATAATACATACAAATAAAGAAGCTAATTATGCCTAAAATGCTTTGAAACCAATCGCAAAAGTCTAACAACTAGCAGTTCAGCCAATTCAAAATTATACTTACACATCTTAAAAATAAGCACATAAGCAGATTCAATCCCTTTGTTTTCAATGTAAATGTACAACTTCTACACATGAACAGTTCCCATTTGTGTGTGATCATAACATCGTTACAATAATAACCAGATCTTTTACGATGACAAACAAGTATACCCTTTAAATTACATATTTTTGTTTCAGTTGTTACAACAAAAACAACACTAACCACCACCCCTGTCCCTACCACGACAGACATAACGACAACCACAACTATTCTAACACAAACAGCGATCAATATAACCTTAACTACTTCATCACCAACAACCTCCAAGGAAACAACGACTCCTACAACATCTCTAACAACAACTCCGACTACAACTACTCCTACTACCGCTACAACGACCACGGTTGCTACTGGCACAGGTATACATTGCTAATAGTCTAGCAGTTAAATAGAGTCGTATTGCCTTAATGCATGTGCGAACAGTTTTTTTCAATATGAGCCTGTACGAACTGCAAAACCTTATAATGGACAGGCACCCCAAACGAGGCCCATATTACACGCATTTATGAATTTTACCACCCTGCAGTGGTTAAATCAAAATATGCTCTCATAAACTCATATAATAGTATCATTATGCGTTGACAATTTAGCTTTATATACGCAGACTTTATGGTGTATATCCATCATATGCAAATGAGTTTAAAATGAAAAAGAAATATATTTTAGTGTTTTTTCACCGTCTGAACGTTTTTCAACCAAAATTAGGTGACAGTTTGGTATTTTTGTCTGACCAGTGTGTCCCCCGTTCCCGAGCAATTGCCCCGACACTCGCAGCTGCATCGACGTGGACGCAAATTTGTGCTCTGTCTGCCTGTGTGAAGGTAGAGTGATATATGTGCAAGTCCACAAGCATTATTTGAAGAGACATTCTTGTGAACACCCATAACGCCATTGCTATATTATCTCCACAATACAGGACGATCAGTACACTATCGCAATAACCATACAGAAAATTCACGAAAGCTAGATTAACCGTTTGTCAACAGTCAATGTGACGCGTTATGGGTTAAATACATTTTAAAATCATATATTTTACGTTATTTTTCAAAGGTGTCGCAACTTATGGATAAAACATGTATGGATATTAAAAACACATGAATATCACCAGAACAACGATCTATCTTACTCACAGAAAGTACGTCATTCAAGATACGCGAGCAAATCTGTGTAAATTTTATGGCAATTGAATTGCAACAGTAATAATTGTTAAAAACGTGCATTTGTTTAAAATATATACACTGTGAGTGTTTCATTGAAATTTTATAAATTTGTTTTCATATGTTGTTTTATTAAAGATTAAATAAGTTGTATACGAATTAGTAAAATGATATTATGGGCCTTTAGCATGCGTTTATAATGTAATAATCATTTTAAAATGAAAGTATCACTAAAAGTATATTTGGAATCAATAAATGCTCTTAAATAACAGTATGTGTTTATATAAAATGAAAGCAAAATCAGATGAGAGCAAATATAAATGTCCAACAAATATATAACATATACTTTAAGACACAGTATGCCTTCATGACATATTATACATTAATACTAAAGGCGAGGAAATATCATCTTATGCTAACACCATTGTCTTGTGTGTATTAAATATGTCCTTTTATTGAGAAAAACGTTCATGGTTTGTTCCAAAACGAACACAAAATCTAACATGCATTCAATTCAATGAAATACAACATTGTAAACATTAACCTTAAACATATCTTTCTATAATAATTATGCCCATGATTCTAGGTGTCAACATGACGACTGTATTCCCCGGATGCAGGCCACTTGAGTGTCTGTTGGATTGTGGGGATCCTCCAACGTACAAGAAAGACGACACCGGATGTGACGTGTGCCAGTGTGACTTTTCGAGTTGATACATGATATCGATGTTATTCAAATTAAGGTGTAATTAAATTTAACAAACAGTACAATAATAACGTGGTCGCGTTAATTGATTTTACTACGATAAAGAAGAATACACTCTCCTGGTTAACGTGTACATTAGTATAAACACATCATGTTCTATTGGTATGGCAAGAAACTAATGGCCCAACAGGTTGACACAAATCAAACGCACGTTTGTAAGCGAAGACTGCTTGTTATATTACGTTAGTTAAGATTGAAGGAAATTAGAAAAGATATAAAACTTGTTCGCCTGCTGATAAAACTTAAAGCCCTTTCGTTTTATGCATGTAATTCAAAAGTATGCAATAACACCATGTTTGAGTAAGGGTTAGCACGTGGTTATACAATGCAAACTGTGTTTAAATTTGATGATTTTACTAGTCATTTACTTTGCCCTCATTGATTTTCCATTTAATCATTCGGTTATCGAGGCCCCATAATTTGGAAAATAACACACCTGGGTATTCTCAAAAGCATGACTAATACTTCTAAAGTTGACAAACGAACAGAAGTATTTATTTAACTTACAAATATAAGTCCTGGAAATAAAAAAAACAATTAAGAGTACGTTAAATAAAACATGCCACTTTATAATCGCTAAAATAGCGTATTTTCGCCACCACCTTTTATTTGCGCCATCGTCTTGACATTTACTCCATTTCGTTTGGAATAATTCAAAAGTATATATAACATCATCAAGAAGTCATTGCTTTTGAGAATGCAGCCGTTTAAATATGTTGAAAGCAATCGTTTGATGTCGTATGCGATTTAATTTGATGGCAATTTGCAAGTTGCAGAGTAAAAAATTCGATGTTCTTATAAAAACTCAATCATATGGCAACTTATAAAGAGCCTCACATTTCCACTTTGGTTGCAACGTTTGTTTTTGTAAAGTAAAGGTAAAACAAATCTTTATTGTATCGTACTACATTGCCCGCTTTATAAACTTATGCGAAATATGTTCAAAATGTAAATGTTACCAACTTATTATGTAGAATTATCAGTGTATTTAAAAAACGACCGGTCCCTAGCGACACCGCGGAAGTAGCATCTGAACGTTTATTTATACATCTCCAACGAGAAGGCGCTCGTAAGTTGTGACAGTGTGTATATGTTCTGGATTCAATTACTCATTCAGATCCAACGATTTCGATTTCATGTTCGGATAACTCTCCAGGAAAATATATTGAGACAACTCATACAAAAACGACTTTAAAGCACGGACAATTATTTACCATGTACATTATAAGTGGATTGTGTTTGGTTGTCTTTCTAGACAATGTGACGTAGTTTTTCGTATGAATTTTCATAAAGCAAATGATGATGTTTTCGTGTGGTACACGTTTAATGTTCATGGTGTATATGCCATCACTCGTAAGTTGAATAAAAAAGCATCAATCATCATCATCATTAACAACACCAACACAACAATCGACAATGTAATAATCAACATACTTATACTTTTACTAGTCCAAATATGGAAATAATAACATAAACATATAGGTGCTTAAACAAACACAACTAATAATATTGCCTATTTTAAAAGAACCAACATTTTGTAATCGAGTGGTACGCTATTGAAGTAGTCAAAAGTCTTTCAATGCGCGCACGACTTCGCAGTATACAATGTGGTATATACAAACACACTGACGTACAAACACACAGTCTTAACACTGATAGCATAGTTTATCTTCAGAATTGAAATTTTATATTTATTTGCGTTAAAATCAAAGCCTTTCTCTGACAAAACTGAACTGAATGTATCATACATATGACATTGTGTGCGCATAAAGTGTCGTCCCAGATTAGCCTGTATAGTCCGAACAGACTAATCATGGGTGACTCTTTCCGCATAAAAACGGTTTTCGTTTAAACGAGACTTCCTTTAAAACAAATGGTCCATCGAAGCGGACCGTGTCGTCCATGATTAGCCTTTGCAGAGCCCGTATTTCTAGGTGAAAACTCTTCAAATTACGCTTATTTGCTACTTCTGAGTAAGGATAAAATAAAGTTTCAACAAATAATTAGGATATTGTTAACACGTACAATAAACTAAGTGAGCGTCAATGTATCAATTCTATAGAAGTCTTGCATTTCCTTAAATTCTGGTATACTTTGAATTCGAAGGAAATGCCGTTTTCTTCGTGATAGGTATCGGAAATGACGTCGTTTCTGAAATAGTCGAGTATGGCACGGAAATGCGCGTGTGTAATTGTGAAGTAACAAGGACTTTTTTTATAAATCTTTGTCTTTTACCAATTATAGCATTAAAATAACTAATAATTTATTAATAAGCACAACATGTCAGATCATGCTGAGACAGGTTTTATATTTAAATGCTTCATATACGTCTCAAAATTGTTAACATCCTTGGTAAACGTTAGTAAACATCTTGGAGTTACAACCAAACGCGTGACAAGAATTCCTTACTTTACTTCTCGGAAGTTGTCATCCAAATGTGGGAAAAATGTGTCTGACGGAAAATCCTTGTACACGTGAGTGAGATAGACTCGTCCACAGAGCGGGTGAGACAGGCACTCCTGCAGTACACACAACAAGTGTTAGACTCCTCTAAGAGAGCGAATGAGTCAGGCGCAAATTAAGTCTACCAAACACCATTTAAATAGACTCGACCATATTGCAGGCGAGACAGGCATCTTTTAAGTACAATAAACATCAGTATTATAGAATCGTTCAATAAACATCAGTATTATAGAATCGTACAATAAACATCAGTATTATAGAATCGTTCAATAAACATCAGTATTATAGAATAGTACAATAAACATCAGTATTATAGAATCGTACACATATTTTAGACTTAATATTCCCCTTTGAAGGTGAAGGCTTTACACAAGGCTTTACAGTAGCTTGAATAGCCCACATGCAAATGGCAAACTAAATCGACGCTATATTATATTGAGCATCGATCAATCATGTTTAGAAATAACACTTTATCACGTTATCGAATGGTCCGAATTCACTTGTCTGAATGAGCCTCGCTTTGGGAAGGCTGACCTAAACTATGTGCGTGAAGTGTCTTATCAGATGTGCGTAGTCCGTACAGGCTAGTGCGTGAAGTGTCGTGTCAGATTTGCGTAGTCCGTACAGGCTAGTGCGTGAAGTGTCGTGTCAGATTTGCGTAGTCCATACAGGCTAGTGCGTGAAGTGTCGTGTCAGATTTGCGTAGTCCGTACAGGCTAGTGCGTGAAGTGTCGTATCAGATTTGCGTAGTCCATACAGGCTAGTGCGTGAAGTGTCGTGTCAGATTTGCGTAGTCCGTACAGGCTAGTGCGTGAAGTGTCGTGTCAGATTTGCGTAGTCCGTACAGGCTAGTGCGTGAAGTGTCGTGTCAGATTTGCGTAGTCCGTACAGGCTAATTAGGGACGTTACTTTATGTATACATTGGATTGTCGCTAAGAATATACTTCCTTTAAATGAAAAATACAAAACAATAGGAAGGTGTAGTCCGAAATTAGCCTGGGAAAACACATCAAGCACTATACGCACATGCATTATGCTCATGTTTGTTCTGAAAGAGATATTTTGCCTCGAACATTAGGCTTTATAACTATCATATTATCATATTTTTTTTTGGTGTTAGGTTTATTTCAGAAACAATAAGTTATAATATTCTTTTACCTGGTATATGCCTGCACCACCCATTATCCAGACGCTGTCCACCTTCCCCTTCCGGTCCAGTTCTGCGATGTGCTCCAGCGCCTCGGGTACACTTCCGGCCACCGCCAGGAGATTCGGGTGTGTCTTAATACTACAAGAGGAAATTCACGTGTGTACTTGCGATATGACAAAATATTTGATTATCTGTTACTTTATCAGACAACTTATTACAAAAAAAATTGCAGTATGATTCTGATTCTTGTACTTGTGTTATTGCCTCATGCCAAAAAAGTGATAATTATGTTGCTCTATTGTTTCTTAGCCGTTGTGAACTTAAAATGTAATTAAATCAAATAATGATTCCTTTTTATTGGCTTTGGTTGTAAATAATGATGCTTTGAAGTCAGGTTTTATTTCCACGTGTATTTTAGTGACTTTCTACCTTGTTTACATTATGTTCATTTTCCGCATGCCATACAAATGTGTTGCTATGAGCACGGTTTACGGATGCTGACGACATTGTAGAATGACCATTGAAATATCATCGGCTGCATAACATGTGGTAGACGCACCTTGGGTCACGTGACTGACTACAGACGATGTGATATACTCCTCCATAGCTCCCCTGAAGCTCCGTACATCCCGCCCAGCTCTTACGGCCATGTACATGTATAATCATCAAACTGGAGTCTGAATTAAAAACAATGTAAATGGATATAAAGAACATGAAGGGAATATCATAACTCATGTCTTTATTTGAATTACACACATTAACGAAAGTCATCTTGTGTAATCCATGTTTAGTTTGGGCATGATTTTGCGCTATACAAAAGAAAACTACGAGAGCGGATAAATCGATTATTTATAGGTTTTATATTTTCTTTAATGATAGCAAGCCGATAAACATTCTACACAATAGCTCAAAATGTGTCTAGGGTTTAGTTAATCATGGAAAACGGGAAAACTTAGTCTGGAACACTTTAAATCAATCAAATTAACCGCTGTGCTATACGGGCCGTGTTCTTGGAAAATGGAGCTTTTAACATGTGCGTACAGTGTTAGCCTATAAAGTCCGCAAACTTTCCGCTGATATTCTACTTTCGGTTTAAAGTCTTTTCCTAGCGAAAATCCAGTTTAGGTGTAAAGTGTCTTTCCTCATTGCGGACTGCATGGTAATGTGGGGCGACATTTAAACGAACATGCAATAATACTCGTTTTCACAGACCGAGTCTCATTTTTATAATATTACCTTTCTTGTGTGTGGATGTGGTCTTTAAATAATACTCAAAATCGGCCCTGTAAACAGACATAAACTTGTTAGCATAGTAGGTACAGAACAATGAGCTTTGTTTTGGGGGAAAACTGGTCTTAACGCGTGTGAGCAAAGTGTAGTCCCAGATATGCCTGTATAAGTGTAGATTGTCATCCCTCTTTCTGAAAAAAAGCTGGATTTTCGGATAGAAGCGAATAATTACGGGTAAATTACATATCCGCAAAAAGTGTCGTACCTATTTAGCCAATGGGGACTGTAGAGGATAAAGAGGGATGACACTTTACGCACATGCATTTAGCCCAGTTTTCCCAATGCAAGGTTGATTTTTTCCTGTATTCAATAGTCATACAACAACATTGTATATGGACAGCAATTCAAAATGTCGTAAGCAAACAGAGTTAAGATAACTGTTTACAAATCGATATTTTATTGTGTATTGAATACGGATTGTTAAGTTCTTTTTATTTTATGCTTTCCGGTGGTTTATCGAGAAATATCAGTGAATTAAAACTGATTATTTCACTAAATAAACAGTGAAAATTATCAGTGAAAATTATCGATAATTTTCACTGTTTTTCCGGAACTATTTTGTTTACCCCATTGTGACACCCGCTCATTCTTCTACCAAGAGCGAGAACTCTTCAATGAATATTTATATCAACAAACGGAGTATCTTCCCTTGAACATACATGAACATTTTTGTCGTCTGCTTTTAAAGCCTTTACACTGCAACTAATTACCAATGAATGACATGGAAAACGATGAAATTAATTTATTTTTCTCGGATATTTTTGATTTTGACGATTATTTTAATGAAAATACAGAAAATCTTAATGAGAAATCAAGTTTAGCAGAAGAAACAACAGCAACAGCAGCAGCAACAGTATCAGCAGCACTGTTACCCATAACAGAAACAAAGCAAACATGGGCTTCAGAAACAATTCCTGCTGAAATACAGTCGTCAAGTTCAACAGCCACTGCAGCAGTAACGGCCACAGCAACAACCATGAAACGGCAGTTCCGAGCTGTCAATATTGACTATTTCCTGAATGAAAATGAAAATATGAACACCAAAAAGAAAACAGTAAGTGACATACAACTCTTCAACCAATTTCTTCTTTACAAACAAGACTCAAGGAATGTTGAAAATATTCCTGCGCATGAGTTGAACAATCTGATTTGTGAATTCTTGTTGGGCGTCACACAAAAAGATGGAAGTGAGTACGAGCCCACAACACTGCGAGGCCTTATCGGCTCAATTGACCGCTATTTAAAACACAATAACAGTAAATTATCACTCATGACTGACAAAGAATTTGCCAAAGTCTGGGAAGTGATGAAAAGTAAACACAAATCATTGAAAAAAACAAGGCTATGGGAATAAACCCAGAGAGGCTGTGGCACTTACAGAAGTGCACATCGAGGCAATGTATTTAGCCCAGACACTAGGAGATTTTAGTCCCAGAGCATTAATTCATTCGTTGTGGATGAAATGCACAACTCATTTCGGCACGAGGACTGGAAATGAAATACATAAACTCAAAATTAATGTAAATGTAACATGCTTGTATTTATAAATTATTTTAAATCAACAAAATCGTTTACTTATTAATGATAAAATAATTCTTTTATGTATTTAACAAATTCTGGCTGATTCATAAATAACAGCAGATCATTAAATAAATGATTAATAAATTAACTTAATGATCAATTGAAAAAAAAAGCCATTGATATCTTGTTTTGTATATGGTTTAAAGCAACTTAGTGGAAACTTTTGAATTAAATGTTACTATTTTATAAACAAATAAAGTTCATTTTGTTAGGTCAGTAAAGCCAAGGGCTTATGCAGTCCCCGAAGAGCCCAACGGAGACCCCGTTCATCTGTATAAGCTGTATGCAGACAAACGGCCAGTGGAAATGAGAGGAGATTACAGTCCGTTCTTCCTCACACCGTGCATGAGCACACAGCTAGGCTGGTTCAGGAGGTCAGCAATAGGTATAAACAAGCTGTACGGCATTATGTCAGAGATGAAGGCGGATGCTGGGATAACGGAGCCCCGAATCACCCCATACAGGTAGAATTAATTTACATTTAACTCAATCGCATATCTATGGTGGCACTAAAGTGACATCACTGCTCCAAAATAAAAATTAACTCGTGAAAATAGACTAATTTTGTGTTTCCCCGACTTAATTTCTTTTTTGGAGCGTTGATGTCACCTTAGCGCCACCGTACATATCCCAAATAAACAAGAAAATGATCACTTACCTTTAAATTATCAATTTTCAATTATTTCAGCGAGATGTTTTTCTCCATTTTTCCAGATCCATGCACTGTATATGTGTATTCTTCTCTGGATGAAGTTTTTCAAATGGACACGAAGCAATTACAAAAGCGTTATTTTAATTGTAATATGCAATGTTTCCATTTGATTTCTTTTCCAAATTAGCAAAGACTATCAATAAAATTACAATTTTTTTACAGTGCCAAAAAACACTTGATCCAGAAATTGAATGATTAAAACATCCTAGCTCATCAGATCATTCAAATTTCAAGCCACACACATGTCAACAATCTGAATAACTATAGTGGGATAAACAAGGATCAATCAAAATTTTGTTTTGACAAAACAAATTTCAAAGATTATCTCGCGTTCAAATCAAACTGCTGTAGCAAAGCAGAATCTTCCTATATCTGCAACTGCAGCCCCGTCAATGAGTGATTTACCGATGGGAAGAGGATTCTTTGTAAACTCAAATTTCCACGGCAACGTTACTTTCAATTTCCACAGCTCTGAAATGGGTCTGTCGCAGAAGGATGTGTTTAATCAACAAGTGAAATCCCCATGACCCCAACAAGAACACCGGATGCTTCGCCTGATTTTCCTGATCAACCACGCTACAATCGTATCCGTATGATTCCAGACAGTGATAGCGATTAAATAGTTTGTGATAAAATTGGCACGAACACTTACTGTTGAATTTTTTCACGTTAATTCTATTTAATTCTTAATACTCCTTTCTTGTGCATTTTGTTAAACATGGCGAAGACATTGTTACCGTTATTTAGGCTATTAATAGACTCCGCATATGAATACGCCGACATAACATAAACAAATTGTGTCATCATATGATTATTTATTTTTTAAATGATGTAATCTGTGTTTGTTTCTTTTCACTCGATATGTTTTGCATTGTAAATACAAAAAAAGTTATTGTTAAACGTTTGTTTTCTTGTGAATTATTTGCAACGCTTATTGTAAAAGCGGTAATGATATTTTGGGGCGCCCAACAGGAAATTGGTTTGAACGGATTGGCATAAATATAAAAATAATAATTTGTAAGCATAAAATAAAAAGAAAATGTGTTGGATTGGATGCGCCACTCGTGAAAATATCATTTTCTATGATCACTTGTGAATTAAAATCGATATTCCACCCAATCCAACAAATATCCTCTATGTACTTAAGTTTATGTCTACTCATATATTGTTTTTAATTTGTGATACATATCAAACTTCGTTCTGGGAAAAATTGACTAAATGCATGTGTGTAAAGTCACGTCAAAATTAACAAGGGACGACATTTTCCGCATAAACTGGGTTTTCGTTTAGAAGATAACTCCTTCATACCGAAAGGTCCGTAAAAGCGGAATGTGTACACAGGCTAAAATCGGACGACACTTTTGCAAATGCATGCAGCCCATTTTTTCCCCAAAATTATTCGTATACTTACTTCAATTTTGGCCATGGCAGATCACCCTGGTAGCCAATGCCTCTGTTGTTATGACATATTGCTGCCATCATATCGAATGTGATTACCGGTAGACCGTTCGTGGTGGATACATTTTGTTCCATGATGTCTATTGGCCCACTTAAGACTCTTTAATTGTGCGTCACAATGGTCCTGCCAATTATATCAACTCTACAATAGTAATGACCCTTCGATTGGTTGCAGTTCAATAACAACAAAGTAAATATAACAATTGATGAAACTAAATTCAGCAATTCAGTTAAATACTCTTTTCTCATTCTATTTAACGCGCTTATAAATCTAAGTCAAATGATGACGACGATTTCAATTTATTCATCGTTTCAAAAAAACTGTACACTATCTTGTTTTTCAAAGTTTTAATGTCGTTTATATACGGACAATATTTGGTTGTATACTAACATCTTTAATACAAAGCATCTAAATGATTTCCGTCATGTTCAACATAAGTACACTAAAATCTGTGTGAAGCTTTTGAAGAACCTTTTGAACTTCATAAATAATTCATTCATAATCTGAAAAAGGCCATTGATTGATATCTTTTAAGACACGCGTTCATTTCGCCATTAATTCTTCAGTAAAAGTGAAGCTCGGCTAGCCCTAAAACGGTTTAAAATCCCCATGCTTTGCATTGGCCGTTCAAATGAGATAATCCCAGTTTTAATAGTTGTATGTCTATGGTGTTCACTATTTTACTAAGTAGATAAGAACAAAATAAAAACTCCATAAAATAGTTTATGCAGTTCCATTAATCGCTATTTTACAATTAAATTTAAACAAACATCTTCATCAACGTGTAACTATCTTTTATTAGTATAAAACATTTGGTTAATGTTTATCACAGGACAAGCGCAATTTAATATTAAGGATGGTTGTTGTATTAATGTTGCATTCCTTTTATTACAAGTGCTATACACTGTGGCATATGTTGATATATGGCTGTTAAAATTTCGCTTGCATAATGTTAATTATCATCTGTGTTATTATCTTTTAACAATATGTTGTCGCAGAAGCTTTCCGAAATAACTTATAATACCGTATCCTATTAGTTCAGAACCACAACGCAGAGAATTGGTTAAACAAGACTGCACAATACAATAGATAGTGTATGTTTAAAGTCAAACAAATGAACACGATATCGGCCGTACCATGTCAACGTAAACTCGTGAGACCAATTTGTTTCAAATATCTGATAACGTGTAGGTCATGGCGAGTTCACAAACTTGCGTGAAGGGGTTAACGGTACTGGTAGTATACGGACAATTAATAAGAATAATGTGTCTCGATCTGGGAAAATTGGGCTTAATGCATGTGCATAAAGATTCATCCCAGATTAACCCGTGCAGTCTGAAAAAGCTTACCATGGACGTCAATATCCACCTTGGATTTTTGTTTAGAAGAAACTTCCTTAAATATAAAAAAATCGGACTGCACAGGCTTATTCTGGACGAACCTTTACGCACATGCATTAAGCCCCGTTTTCCCAGAGCGAGGCTCACATGTATCATATAGGGCCGCAATCATTGCAATAAATAAAGTACTCCGTGCTACAATAAGGTTTATATAATGCAGATGCAGCTTAAAAAAGGGACATTTTTTAATATATGAACCACGTTAATCAACCAATGACGATGGTTTTGATTTATTCAATTAACTATTACGGTCCTGGAGTTCGCTAAAGCAGCATTTGCACAAGCACATATTGCTTTCTTAACAATAACGTTATTTTCAGAAGTTACTAGTACAGGATAACAGTTTTGGGTGTTCAGGTTTGTTGTTGTGAACCTTATCCTTATGTGTTAACTGCATTTGGTTATGTTTGATGTGTTAGGTTGTTCATACTGCTTAAGTCATTTAACACAAAGTAACAAAGTAAAGTACTGATCATGTATTTCCTTTTAGAGGGACCATTTCGGATCTGGAAAAAAACATTAGTAGCGGGAAATGCATACGGCACACCTGTCTAATTTTCTATTGTTCATTATGGTAGTGATATTCTTATCGCAAACCTAACTAAACAATATACTATGATTTATTGCAAAAACAGTAATCATAAGTATTTTAAGGGCTAAAACATCACGTACATATGTCTTTTAAATAATTGTAATTAAACATAGATAAAAGCCTAACATCGTGAGTTCAAACATGACTTACCTTAAACCGTATAATGCCCGAACGATATGTTGAACAAAATACCAAAATATTGAATTAAACACAATAATTAAAACCCAGATTACCCTTAAAGGGACAGTCAACCAGATTGACGAAACAGAAAAGTTCTAAATTACCGTATTGTTTTACAAGTATTAGTTTATATTGATTAAAATATCACGATTGGTATATAACATTATTTGAAAAATATTGTTAAGTTTTCATATTTTCAGTGTATTCGGTATACAATTTTACTGAGTATGTCTACCATATAACTACCAGTTAACTATAGATAACACAAGTATATCGATCGTCATAGTCACGTGGTAAACCCAGCAATGCAAATTTCACATGCGTAGTGAATTGTTTATATTTAATATATAAAATGATCAATCTACTTGCGTTATTTATAGTGTGTATATTGTTATGTCACCTATTTTCGCAGCACTGAAAAGATGGCTGAAAATGTCGACAGACATGATAAACGAGAAGGGTTACCTAGACAAGGCAGTGTGTCCAGCCGGCAGGCCCTGGTAAGATGACCTGTCGGGTGTAGTTTGTTTCCAATAAAACAAAATCATTAAAGGCAGAGCTTACCCCGTCAGATGTCGGCGCCCCCGTGATATTGCTGAATTACATTTCATGAGCATAAATGGTTAATGTTTGCATAATATAAGGCAGGTATGTGTGAACAGAGTTAGAAGAAATAACATTATTAAATGCAAACTGCATATCACTATTTGCTAACAATTTCAATACCTAACGTTGTGTTGTTGTTGAACATACAATGAGCACACACGTTATTCGGAATCTTCTAAAAACAACGTATCAATGTCTACATGTGGTAAACTACGACATCACATTTTTGCAAGCGGTGTTCCATTTTGGCTATGGCAGATCCCCTTGTAGCCAATGCCTCTGTTGTTATCACACATTGCTGCCATCATATCGAATGCTATTAGACCGTTCGTCGTGGAAACATTTTGAGAATTGTTCGCCAATGGTGTTCAGTAGTTTACAAAGCAGTAAAAACTCCATGAAAATGTTTATGGAGTTCCAATGTTTTCTATTTTAAAAGTAACTTTAAAAAAACCTGTTCATCTACGTTTAACTTACTGTCTTTTAAAGTATTAAACAGTTTGTTTTTGTTTGTCACAGGACAAGCACAATTTAATATTAAGAATTGTTGTTGTATTAGTGTTGCATTCCTCTTAAAACAAGTGTTATACACTGTGTCATGTGTTGATACATAGCTGTTAAGCTGGAATATGTATACTTTTAATTATAGTATGCGTTATTATCTGTCAACACTTTGTTGTCGCTGAGGCTGTCCGAAATACCGTATACTATTAGTTCAGAACCACAGCACAGAGAAACGGGTAAAACAAGACTACAAAATATAATTTATAGTGTCTGTTTAAACTTAAACAGTCAAATGAACACGATTGCGGTGTGCCTTTAATAGTACCATGTCAACGTAAACTCGTAAGACCAATGTATTACAATTATCTGAAAACCTGTAGGTCACGGCAAGTTCACAAACTTGCGTGAAGAGGATAAACGGACTTGTATTATACGGAAAGCGGATAAGAATACTGAGTCTCGCTTTGGGAAAACTGGGCTTAATGCATGTGCATAAAGATTCGTCCAACATTAGCATGTGCAGTCCGAACAGGCTTACCATGGACGACAAGTTCAGCCTACCTTGGATTTTTGTTTAGAAAAATCTCTCTTATAACAATAAAGTCGGACTGCACAAACTTATTCTGTACGAACCTTTACGCACATGCTTTAAGCCTCATTTTCCCAGAGCGAGGCTCACATGTATCGTATAAGGCCGCAATCATTGCAATAAATAGAGGACCCCGTGCTACAATAAGGTTTATATAATTTGCATGCAGCTTAAGAAAGGAACATGTTTTTTTGTATATTTCCACCACGTAAATCAACACAGATGATGGATTTGATTTATTCAATTTATTAGTACGATCTGGAGCTGTCTAAAGTAGAATTTGCACTAGCTTTCTTAACAATAACGTTATTTTCAGAAGTAATGGATAACAGGTTTTTCATACTGCTTAAGTCATTTAACACATAGTAACATACTGATCCTGTATTTCCTTTTAGAGGGACCATTTCGGATCTGGAGAAACATTAATAGGGGAAAATGCATACGGCAACCCTGTCTAATTTTCTACTGTCCATCATGGTAGTGATATTCCTATCGCAAACCTAACTAAACAAAATACTATGATGTATTGCAACAACGTTAATCATAAGTATTTTAAGGGGTAAAACAGGGCGTATACAGTGAACCCGCGGTTATCCGGAATTCGATAGTCCGGAAATCTCGCGATCCGGACGAAAGTCAAGGGGAACGGATTCATTATGCTGTATTTTACCCCGTTAAGTCCGGAATCTCGCATTCCGGATCCGGACGTAGATTTCGCGACACCGATCTGTGTATTTTGCTGTTATTATGTCTCGTTAATCCGGATGCTTCCCAACAAGGGGGCTTAATCGCCCAACCGCCGTATAAACAAAAGCGCAATCACCGAGGCGTGAAGTATTGTTGTTTTAGGCTTAATGTTTAGGCGTGATAGCTAATAGGCATGACTAAACATGATTCGACGCCGACTTTAAACTTAATTGATGTCGGCATTAAACAATGCATCTTAAATGACACATTTGTATAGATGTTTGATTTTCTTTAATGTCTTTAATGAGCTGAACACGCGATTAATTAAGACGCATGGAGAATGATGACTGTTCTTCAAGACCGATCCATCAAGGAGTGTCCCCAAACAAAAGTGACGGATTTTTCCACGAAATGAACTTGTTATGCGTGAAAAGCTGTGCTAGGATTATTTAAACAATCCATTTAAAACGCATCGAACGTACCATATCGCTATTTTAATCATTTCAACATTCTGTTGTATGAGACGGGTTATACATAAAGATATTAAAACAGTATCGCATTTTATGTTTTATGTTAATTTGCCTTCAACACCCTTGATTTGTAACTCTGTGACGTCACCAGCTTACAGCTCGCGTGCCATTGATGGCAACGTTTTTTAACTGCGGCAGTATCACACGAGATACACGCAGTCCTCATGGAAAGTATATACAGCAACAAAAAATGGAATCAATACTTATCTACCAACGCTTACTGTGTGATTGTGACATTCACAAAGCTTTACGTCATGTGTGAACATGTACTAAAATTCGGTTACGCGTTTTTGTATTTACATTGTTTAACAACATTTGATTTTTTTAAACTTAATAAATGTCTGCGTAACAAGAAAATATCATTCTTGATGCGAAATAAGTATGTAAATGTACATAAACATAAGGATTATGTCAGAAGTTAAATATCTAACTATTGAAACGGCACTGGTTCGATAATCCGGAAGTTTCGTTAATCCGGAAATTTCTGCCGGAACGGACGTGTCCTGATAAACGCGGGGTCACTGTATATGTCTTTTAAATAATTGTAATTAAACATAGATAAAAGCCTAACATCGTGAGTTCAAACATGACTTACCTAAACCGTATAATGCATCCAGTGGGTTTGATCAAGTCCGCCTATATTAGAAGCGAATGTTCAAAGCAATATTCTAGCTTGATAGCCACGCGATACAGAAATCTGTCCTGACGAAGTGATCAAACACTTTCAAGTGGTGAACGCTCTGATCACTAAGTAATAGTTAAGTGATAATTTAAGCACTGAGTGTACTGAATGCAAAATTGCGAGAACAATTTCATTCCGTTGGACAATTAATATTACTTAAGCTATTACATTGACTCTCTACAACACAAATGTGGCCTCAAAGTGTTTTTTAAAGATTAAACTACACTCAGTTAGTTACAAGAGCATCAAAACTGCTATGATAAACATTATTGAAGACATTTTGAACGACGATGTGTTTTAATTTTTGTTTTGAAACGGTTTATTTTGAATCGCTGAGATGTTTAAGCACAGCCTAAAATTTCGCACTTTAAAAACGGCTGTCGCTACGTTATCCCCTGACCGATGGCAATTTACATAAATTGCTTCAAACTGTAAAAAAACATGTAACAAAAAAAAAGTTATACGCGTGAAGGAGACCTTCATAGCAATTCCTTGTTTGCTGCGTTACATAGATGCAATTCCAATTATTAATATATCAGTCCATATGTCAACGGTAATACGCATTTAAATAAAACTGGGGTTATAATCACTTAACATTTTACAATATCATAAAATATAAATTTTCAAAATTGAGACACATTTGACAGTTTCGTTTATTCTAAAATATTGTAAAAAACACAACTGTTGATTCTTTTAAAATAAATAATTGTTATGAACTTCATATTTTGTGCAATTGTGTATACTTGATTATTTTAATTGTACAATAATTGTATGTGTCCATCAAATTAAATGATTTTATGCATTAATATTTATATTTTGGCAATATCTTAGATTTAATGATCTATCTGGATGCAAGAAAGGTTTGACGATTTTTGAAATATAGCTGCAATTTCTGGATATTTAATTTTAGTGAATTGTTTTCAATTGTTCGGTAGTATTGTTCTTGTGTGAGTGGACTTCCTGGAGGAAACCGCTCTCCCGGTATTATAAACCACTAATAAAACTCACATGCGCCAGGAGTGTAAATTGAAACCGGGTCGCAGGATATTGTGCTGACTTTATGCAGGTAGATGACTTGTTCACAGTTTCGCAAACTAACGATTTTCAGAAAAAAAAATGTCATAGATTCATACAAGAATGTATGCATTTTTAAACAGGCGAAATAACGCTAATTGATAAGAAAAATTATTTCTTCATTAATGGATACTCATCATAATTTGTAAAATACGAGTATTACTAACATAGCGTTTATAATTTGCAATATTTATAACAGCGTGCTTGGCGCAGTGGTAACCCTCTTGCTTTTGCTTACAGCGAACCGGGGTTCGAATCCCGGTGAAACATTATAGATTTGTTTGAAAATGTTTTAATGAGATTTTACTAAACTACGAAAATATGCGAAGTTGTCGCTTAAATTGATATCTAAGATTAATGAAAAATGAAAATGATATACAAATCTTAGAAATTATTTAACTGCGTTAAGTCAGCAAAACATCCATGGACGATTCCAAATCGCGCAGCTCTGTTAATAATGAGCGTTCTGTGTAACTGAAACCGCAAAGACATGTGTACGAAAGAACTGACAATAAAACGTTTTTACTACGCATCGATTTGCTTAGGCACACGCAACTAGACTGCATCCGGCGTTTTACTGACTCGCAGAGACAGGGCTTTTCCGTCAAAATAGGTCATTGTTTAATCGTCGAACACTATTTTTTGAGTTTAATTTTCCCGATGTTTCTGGATATCCGCTTTATATGAATTACATATTACAAATTGTCATGTCGCATTTGATTAACTTCATGTTGCGTAATGCCTGGCTACATGGTTGTTGCATTTTGCTTTCGTCTTGTTTCGTTGCTAGTGTAATAACTGTGTAAATGCGTAGTGTACAGACAGTATGTTCGTAACGAATAGCACGATACAAAAAGCATTTGGCTTATACACAAATGCAGTTGTATTCTGTCAACATGGAATTGTCGTTAAACAATATGCAATTGTCATTTAGCAACATGAATGGACTGGCGGATTTTCCCTACCATAAGTAGGGTGATGTTTATTTTTGTTGCACTCATGTTAGGTTTAAATTGAGTATGTGTGTGTTTAATAAAATTTATTTTATGTTACAAAGACAACTTGAATGCTTGAAAATTGAATAATGAGTGTTGTTCATTGTTGAATTACATATTTTTACACTTCGTATGCATTGTACTGTTGTTATGAAAGAGGATTATCCATTTCCTGTGCAATCATTATTTGCTATAGGTCTTCCTTACAAATGAGCCACGTTCTAAGAACAATGGACTTAATGCTCTTGCGTAAAGTGTCATACCTGATATGCTAAGCGGCTGATGGATTGAGTACTCTAAATAATGCAAGTTTGAATACAATTTATACAAATGAAGTAACCATATCGTTATTCCAATTAAGTAATAGACGCACAACCATACCAATCATATGTAGTACACACGCTAGAAGAACAGCTGTAACTATGGCCGTATTAATGTTTGATTGTATACGCGCGCACATTATACACAGTTTTCCTCGACATGGCTCATTTCTAGAAGATGTGTAACGGAACCACGCAAGTTTGTTTGATGATAAGAAAACATGTTCAAGCATAACGTTGGGAAATAACATTAAAGCCATAAAAAATAATCAAGCATCAGAAATTAGCATCGCTTATATTTTATCGAAGGTCCATTGATTGCAAGACGAAATAAAGAAAATAAATCGTTAACGCGACAACAAGCATGTCCACGCCCAATCATGGCCATTTTCACAGAAGTTTAGGGGGTAAATGCCTATTCAACAATTAGGGTAAGTTACTCTTTTCCTTGGGCGGATTTTTACCAATTATTCTTGGTTCAGTTCATCGTAATTCTCTTCATAAAGAGGTCAAAATCTGGTAATTGTATATGCAACGATTAATTTGTTGAGGTTTTTTTTTCAACAGTAATTAAGCCTCGCCCTGGGACTCGGGACTTAATGCATGTGTGTAAAATGTCATGCCATATTCGCCTGTTCAGTCCGCAATGGCTTATCAGGGGCGACGCTTTCCGCCTATACTTCCTTAAGAAGCAATTTCATTTAAATGAATAAATACACAAAAGCAGAAAGTGTTGTCCCTGATAAGTTGATGACACTGTACATTGATCCAATATTTGCCAGTACGCGCCTTTTATTTTCTGTCACAAAACATACACATGGTGTCTTGCTTACCCGACCGCTAATGTTTGAACATCACAGAAGAAGAGGACCGTTGCCATTTTCCATGAAAATACATGTACGCGTGATTCAATACTTGCGGGTTTATCATTAAATGCTACGAATAAAATACAACGAATAAACACATTGTAGCCAGAAGCATTGGACAGAGATTGTCTGCGCAGTAGTGAATTTCATTGAACTCTTATTGTATGGCATTCTGTTATCTAAGTCTAAGCTGATCAATGTCATGGGCGATTAAAAACCTGATATAATAATTAAACGATTGCAGGGGATCCATAAAAGGTAAGAACATATACAGGTATATGTGCCGAGTTACAAATGATCATGATTTCACAAATTGGCCGTAAAATCGGAAGAGTAATGATATGTTTGTTCAAAATTATTTTGCGCTGTATTGAAAATTAACAAACTCTTGGATTAGCTGTTGTCTTACTGTATTATTACAGAAATATGCAAACGTAGATTTTGATTATTTAACAAGCACACAATATTCATGGACTGTTTGGGAAATACTTGTGGCTGCTTAACCTCAGCGCCGAGATTTAAATGGAACCAGCATAGCTGGATCGATCCCTGTCTTCATAACCAACCACTTGATGATCGCCAAGCCACGTGGTCCAATAATTATCACGATGTTATTTTTTTAACTTTTATTATCATGATGTTATTTGTTTTTAACTTTTTTTAATTAAGTTAATTTGTTATTTTTACTATGAACCTAAACTTATACACTATTTCAAAATATGCATGAAAATGATACTACTTTTCACAAAAAATAACTTAAACATATTAAATAAAATCCTACAAAATAAGGTAGGATTTTTTTGTAATTGCAGATATTGTATGTGAGAGCACGGAACGAAAACTCAGCGTGGAAATTGGTTCCTGCAGTGGTAAATATAAATAGGGACGTGAAGGGGGAACACTTGTGAGAATATTAACATCCCTTTTGGTGTACAAATTACAGCCTTTACAGCTCTTTTTTTGTTCGAAATAAGTAACAATTTATCCGTTTATTTGTGTATCCGCTGTCTGCGCGCGTCACAATAAATAAATAAGCATTGCTTTGGTAACACTGGGTTTAATGCCCGTACTAAAAAATGTCCCAGATAAGCCTGTGCAGTCCGCAAAGGCTAATCAGGGACGACACTTTCCGCTTGTATGGTATTGTTCTTTAAAATAAAGTTTCTTCCTAGCAAACATCCAGGCGGAATATTACATAATTGTTTATTCGGTTCCAATTGTCAGAGCTAGGCTCAAGCACATTATCAGGTGAATGTTTCGAATTGAATGCTGCCCTTATGTTTGTTTTATGAGGATAACAAATAAACATTAAATACATGTCTGGGTCATGATTGTTACGTCTCAAGTATTCAAGAAGTTTGTGTTAATTCATTTAAGGAATAACAACCCCGCTACAGGGTGGCCATCTGAATAAGGACTGTATACAATGGGTATCGTTGATCAATTGCGTTTGGCGATTGATATAGCAAGAAACTGGAACGTTTAATATACCGTCATTCTAGCACGATTGAAATTATACTAATGATCATTTCATGTTAGATTTGATTAACGAATTTTGCGACATTTGTCCTTATGTTTGACAACAGATGAATTTCATCATCAATATTTTTTCTACACAATGTTTACTTCGTGCGTGTAGTTAATATACATTATTATTAGTTTATATTTGATGCTTTATTAAACAATTGCTGGACTATAACGTTTCATATATATATATATATATATGTATATATATTAGTTTATTTTTCAAACAATTTTATGATGTTTGGACTGCGTAAAGTCTAAAAGTTGCCCAATTCCATTGGTATTCAATGTTTCCGCTGCATAAAATACAACAGGCAATCTAATGCAAAAGTGAGCTGAGGCTCGCAAGTAATTTTAATAAAAATGACATAATAAATGTTTGCCATCTAGTGCTCTACCACCTGCTACTTCTATAATAAGCGCTATCTTGTTCTCATTTACGGACCAATTTACATAAATATACTTATCTTAGTGGCACAATGTACCATCTTAAGGTAAACGCCGATTGATAAGACTTAAGTGGCAGAATAATTAAAGAAACATTCTCAATCTGTATGTATTATAACTAAAAGCATTCCCATATATTTGTATTTTACTTTTAATAGTTATCTCAACAGAGAAAAGTTAATGATCCATTACTTATTATATGCGATCTACTTTAGAGAGAGAATGATGTTTAAAACGATAGAAAGCTATCAATCACAGGAAGCTGAAAGCAAATTGGTTATTCCAATAAATGAGAACTGTTTTGCAGTCCTGACTTATATTTTTTCTATAAACAAGGTCACAGAAAAACACGTCATACTTGCCTATCTCTTATAAGATATCATCTTAATGCCAGTAAACATTGTGAAATACCCTAATTACCGTTCTTTATGTTAGCCATTCTATTCAAAGAGATGTGACGTCAGTGAGTTCAGTTTTATAAGGAACACAGTACCAAAAGATTCATGTCCTTTTTGCTAAATGTGCGTACACGAACGTACAGTCCGCAGAGGTATGAAATAATGTTCATAATGGTTCTGAGTTATATTTTGCTCTATATTCTAGGACGCGCAAAGAAGTTGTCACATTTGTATTGAATTGCACGACCAATTTTATTCTGATGTAAAATAATATAATATTATAATTATACAATATATGCCATTGTATTTAAAGAAATCTTAAAATGCTACAGTCGTGAGGGACTTTGCATTAATCAAGATATGAGCCTCGATCTGCGTAAACGGTGTTTGATGCATGTGCGCAAAGTGGCTCACAGATTAGCATTTGCTATCCGCATGCGCGGCTCAATTAAAAAATGTAACATGATCGATTAAATTTTTTACGATGTATTCAGACACCGATATTAGTTTAGTGCGTGTGACGGGGTTATACAGGTACCCAATACATAAATCATTTGTTAAGCCCTTTTGAAATGCTTTTATGAAATATATCAAACCGAAACCATAAAGACGTGTATATTTCGTGGTCGAACGTGTCCACGTTGCGAATGTGACCACGATTCCCGGCTGTTCGGTTAGCGCTGTGGTTAGTACACGCGCTTCTGACATAGGCGAAGCGGGTTAAATCCCGTGACCGGAGGCATGTGAGTTTTGTACCTGGTCGCAATGCTCAACATGTAACGAGCATAGTACACTCAATTGTTTGTATAAGCTATAGTACTTCTTAACAAATCATGTGATAATAAACCAATCGTTTTCTCTTTTTTTTGAAACACGTTATACAATAGATTGCTAACTTTCTAACTGTCGTTTTCTTATTTCTATTTAGGAGTTTAATAAATTTAAACATACTCGGTCGCTTGTAATAGAATTCTGGAATATATTTGATTCTTTCTTATTAGTATGAAATGGTACTCATCTTCGATATCATTACAGTTATACATGGGGCATATTCTTTCGTTCCTGTCAATATTATTGACGTTGGGAAAACATAACCGCCGCATAAAGGGAAATAACATTCCTCACAAAGGACCCACCGTCCCTCTGCAACCAAAAGTTATTCTCCATTACTCAAAGCCGATTTGTTAATTATTTAACACTCGCTATCTACGGTTGCACATTATTGCATATGCAAAGTAATTAAGCTGTAATAAAAGAAGATCTATATACTTTTTTTCCAACATATATTTCTAGATGATTTTAACAAGTAACAGGATATAAAGCATAGTTAACTGGATATAAAACATAGTTAACTGGATATAAAGCATAGTTAACTGGATATAAAACATAGTTAGCTGGATATAAAGCATAGTTAACTGGATGTAAAGTATTAACAAGGAACTCGATAGAAACAACATATACGCGCCTTCCTTTGGGAACGACGGATTAAATACGTCTGCACACGGTATTCATGAACTACACTTTCGGCCTAAACTGGATTTTCGCTTAGATGAGACTTTCTTATAACAAAAATAAATAAATAAATGCAGTGGTAAGTGTCGTCCCAGATTAGCTTGTGCGGACTGCACAGGGACCATGGACAACTCTTTACGCACATGCATACAGCCCTTAAATCGGAGATCTCTGTGGAGTGGTTCACCTGGGTTGAGGTGGCGGTAATCGCAGTGGATGTTTTGATCAAGTATTGGCCGCGATCGAGAACATCGCCCTGTCTTTTACAGAAGATCAATTTATATATTGTACAATCAAATACGTACGTTTTGAGTCTTAGCGGCTGGTATGGTTTGAGGATCTACAATAACGTGAATACACAGTCGCTCAAAGTATTCATGACGGGTTTAATTGATTTTGAGTGGTATAACGAAAATCAAATTGGAACATCATACAATACATGGAACGCTAGTAAACGAGTTTGTTACATATGAATAGCGCTGAAACATTACTCTTACGATTTTATTACGCGCAATATACTATTCATGCAATCCCAATCATCTAACAAATTAACCAGTGTATGTTTAAACGTATTCGCCTGTGTTTTTTTTATAATATCAGGTTTTACATCACCTAGTAAAATGTGCCAGTTTATACTCAGTTAACAGATCGCCATACACTAAAAGTTCAATGATATTTAATTATGCGTAGACAATCTCGGATCAAAGCTATGGGTTACTATGTGTTTATTAGTAGTATTCTATCGGTAGCATGAAGTGTGCCAGGGGCATAATAAACCCGCGATAAACACTCGATTATTGAATAACGTTATATGATTGTTCATCGAAAAACTGTACACTGACTGAAAGTGTCTTCCTTCTGTTAAGATCAAACTTTAGCGGCCGGTTTTGCTCATAAACGACACGCAACCGAACATCAATCTTTTTGGTTCTGTACATCAATGGCAGATATTGTCAAGGCCGACTATTACCCAAATGAGTCTTGTTTTAAGAAAACTGGGCATAATGCAAGAACTTAAAGTGTCCTCATCGATTATTGTGCGAAGTCCGCACAGGCTTATCGGGGACAACCATTTCCGGTTTATGGTATCTCTCGCTTAAGGTTGGATTACTCTAATTCAAATTCCCATAGGGTCCCGTTATAATACTGCCAACTTCCAAAGCATTTTTCTTGCCTTCCCTATATATCACATTTTGCAAGACCAGTATCAAATTAAATATGGATTTGTCCTCTTCAAATAATTGCTATGAAAAAGGTACCATCTCGCAACTTCTTAGAAAGTAAAATTTGCTCATAGACAAGCACACTCGGAAAACAGAGTTTCCGAAATTACATTTCCACAAAAGCAACGTACTTCCATGAACGCATCCCTAAAAATTAATCTTTCATGCTAGTCCCTAATGAAATTCACAGACAATTGTCAGACACATATTCGATACTGAAATAACCAAAAAAAGCAAGGGTGCGACCGCTAAGTGCTTTTAAACAAAAGGCGAAAAAGGTACTCTTTAGAAATAGGCACTACCTCGGAGGGATAAATGATCAAGTGTAATGTAACCTTTAAAGAAACTGTTCAGATCATAGAAACAAACGCATCTACATCATAATAAATCTATTTGTACTACTAATACAAAGTGTCAGGTCGATCTGAAGACTAGAAACAACCAAAACACGCATTTGTGTATGACACGTGAAACGCTATCTGGATTGCGTTTTTTTTTAACTTGGATTACTTAATCAAGGCGAGCTAACATATGCTTGTAACTCATAAAAAAAACTAAGAGATGGACAGCTTTTTCTTAACTTGGATTACTTAATCAAGGCGAGCTAACATATGCTTGTAAATCATAAAAAATTAAGAGATGGACAGCTAATTCATTCTTGACTGCATGCAATACACACAGGTGTTTAGAGAAGTGTCTCTTTTAAGAGAAAATCCAGTTGAGGCGGAACATTTCGTCTGATTAGCCTGTGCAGACTTCACAGGCTAATACGGAACGACACATTAAGCACATGCATTAAGCCTCGTTTCCACAGAATGAGGCTAAATTGCTAATGAAAAACCACGACTCAATAGTAGCATTCAAAATACACACGTGACGACTTCTTCCCGGAAGTGAATAATGATTACATGAGCCCAGTTACCGTTGGTAAACATCCGCCGAATGACATGTGAGGGGCAAATTCCTGCCCACATTGGTTGAGACGTTAGTGTAGAAAAAGCATGCTTTTTTCCTAAACAACAGTAACTTTGAAGCTTCCTCATTTATGGACGTGTTGTTTGCTATTTAAATTATTGTTTATTTGTTTGTATCCTCCTCACCTACAATTGCCCTTCAACAAAACATAAGTGATGTCATGCATTGATGCTATCTAACTAGATTTTACGTTGTGTACCAAATGTTCTATCCCGACGTCCTGGTTGAACAGGATTTTTTCAAAATTTGACTTAAGTGGGTTGTTTCGTTTCAAACGTTCTAGATATGCTCTATCTGCTAACTTTGGGGAAACGGTGTTTAATGTATATGCGTAAAATGTCGTCACGGATTAGCATGTGCAGAACACACGTTTTTCAGGGACAACACTTTCCGCCTTAACTGGATTTTCGCTCAGAAGAGACTTCTATTTTAAGCACAATTTCATAAAAGCGGAAATTGTTGTCCTTAAAAAGCCTTTGCGGACTACACAGGCTAATTGGGACGACACTTGACGCAGATGCATCAAACCCTGTTTTCCCAGAACGATGCACTCATGGTATATATCTAATGACCATCAAAACTGAATTGCTGTTTACATAAATGAGCTTAACAATAAACTCCGTGTTCAGGTAATTGTGTTCCTGTATACAATTCTGCACTGCAAGAATACATATTTTAAACGATCTGAGCTCAACTTGTAATTAGGATATCTTGCCAAAACGGGCATTGAGATTAAACGATAACTTTTCTCCAATGTATATTTGTACGTTATAAAAACATGTGTCCCTTATGAAATAGCCCGAACTTATCGAATTTGAAAAAAATGTTGTTGTTTAATTAGCAAATCGTTTTATGCATTTGTGTTTGATAGAATTGTTGATAAAAAATATGAAGATTTGCCTTTCAATTTATGCATGTATATATAATTACCGACAAAACACTTCAGAAGCTTTTATTTTATTGTCAATTGTTTTTCGGATGTTTTGATAAATTATCCACTTGACAGTCCGAAATTCGAGACAAAGCAAGAGTTTGAAATCAAATCTGCCTCAAAAAGTGTCCATACAATTGTTAAGTGGTCTCAATTCCCACCGATGCATATCATACTGAAAACCAACAACAACATACGGATTGATATCAGAAAAGATTCAATTATTTTGGTACCTTAATATGTGTCAAGTATTTGAATACTTTTTCTGGGATTTCAACTGGAGCTTATCGACAATGGTTTGAGCCTCGTTCTGGAAAAACCGGTCATAATGCACGTGCGTGAGTGTGGTCCGAGTCTAGTATGTCAAGTTCGCACAGGCTTAGCTGGGAAACTACTGGCCGTCTAAACTGTATTTTCGTTATTAAGATGCTTTCTTTAAACGAAAAATACAATAAAAAGCGAAAAGTGTCATCCCATATTAGCCTGTGCGGACTGCGTATGCTTATCTGGAACGACACTTTACACACATGCATGAAGCCCAGTTTTCTCAGAAAGAGCTTTAGAAGTTTTCACAAGAGCCGATATGCCTATCATATTATGAATTACAAACAATTCGATGACATATCGTACACGAAAAAACATTTTGAAGTGAAGACGCATATTTACACACGTATAACTACAATTCCCTATAATCATTAAGCCCCGTTATCGCAGACCGTGGCTAAACTAATGTTAGTGACAAGAGAGTTAAGCTGTTTTTATGTTGTGGAGGTGCTTATTAAACGACCGAATAGCTATATGAAAATACAATCGATTTTAGATTTTATTTTAATAACAATTATCTTGTATTATTTTAAACCTATTTATTTTAGCTCGATTGCATCGAAAGCCAAAGGCGTATAGAACCGCTCTCGAGTCCGTGCCCTGCGCCTATAACCAGTACTTGGTGTCTTCGGGGAAGATCTAGAAAACGCTCCCCTAATGTGGATCGAACCCGTGACCTCCCGGTCGATATGCGTAAACCTTATCCATTACGCCACGGTGAACTTAATTACATGTATATGGTATTCGTGTTAGTTCACGTGCATGTAAGCGATTATTTCCAGTCTAAGTCAGACATCCTGTCACCACAATGTTTACAAGCCTATAAACACGAATATTTCATTTTAATTTTATTTGACGAAATAGTTTGCGAAATATTCGTTGATTTTGAGTATTTATGTTACATTAACATGGACTTTGCCACAGCGGTAAACAGATCTTTAGTTAGTTTGCTATGTTATGTCGTAGTGTATGGCGTTTAGTTTGCAATGTCCTCTATTTCAGAGACGATTAAACGAATTAATTAACCATTTGCATGCTTGGAAATTTGTTGTCTGCTAAAATGTCGTCTGCTGAATTTCTAAGATTGGCATTTTCTTCGATTTTTTTCAAAGAATACTATCAGAATAGCAAACAGTTTGGATCCTGGTGAGACGCCACGTTCTGTGGCGTCTCATCTGGATCCAATTTGTTTGCAAAGGGCTTTAAAATTCGGTTCCAGCGCTGAAAGGGTTAAATTAAAGATTAGCGGTGAGAGCATTAGAGATGTTAACTGTATTTCGCCCCCTTGGTGCAAAACGGTACCATGTGACACCGACATTAAATGGTACCATGTGACACCGACATTAAATGGTACCATGTGACACCGACATTAAATGGTACCATGTGACACCGACATTAAATGGTACCATGTGACACCGACATTAAATGGTACCATGTGACACCGACATTAAACGGTACCATGTGACACCGACATTAAACGGTACCATGTGACACCGACATTAAATGGTACCTTTTTCACCAATGGGGCGATCAAGAGTTTCATTATCGCTATATTTTAACCCATCTCTTCATGTATAATTTGTATTACATATCTTAAAAAATCTTTATCGAATTGTATGTATACTGTGCAACTTAGTGGTGTACACGAACTTCCGTATGAAATCGTAGTGTGAGTTGGTCAATATATATATATATATGGGCCATGCTCTGTGAAAAGGGGGTTTAATGCATATGCGTTAAGTGTCATACCATATTAGCATGTGCAGTCTGCACAAGCTAATCAGGGACGACACTTTCCGCTTTTATGATTTGTTTTTGTTACAAGAAAGTATCTTCTTAGCAAAAAACATTTAAGGCGGAAAGAGTTGTCCCTGATTAGCCTGTGACTAACTGCATAGGCTAATCTAGGACGACACTTTCCACACATGCATTAAACCCCCTTTCCACAAAGCACGACTCATATATGTTCTCTATGTAGCAGGGCAAGTGGGGGATTTGTTTTTTTAAGTCGACTGAGGGAACACGTTAAACTATTTATTTCTTATCTGATAATGACTTTGAGATTAAGGCCAAATGGGTTGTTGACAAACATATGTTAACAGATGCATAGGAAAAAAATAACATACACATACATTTCAGCTGTTGTTTTTAATCAAATAGTATTGGGTATTTCAATATATACACGCTTACATCAACTGGTTTAATAGCGTTTCCATTTCAAACATATGAAGCACTAGTTTGATGATTCAATAATTAATACTTAAAAAAATCTATTTCGTTTTGATTGTGGATTAAGACAACAGTTAATGTTTTATCTGATTTACAAAAACAATGCCAGTATGTATATTATGTAACAAATTGGTAAAAAATAACATTTCTACATCTGTGGAACGTTTAAGAATGCCTGCCTCGCTGTAGGAAAGGTGATCCAATTAACGTTCGTAAAGTATCGTGAACGTTCGAAAGAATCGTTAACGTTCGTAAAGTATCGATAACGTTCGTAAAGCATCGTTAACGTTCGTAAAGTATCGTATACGTTCGTAAAGTATCGTTGTCCATTAGCGTGTGCAGTCCGCACAGGCTAAATAGGGGCGATACTTTCCGTCTTAACTGTATGTTCGGTGAGAAGAGACGATCTTTAAACGAAAAAAAAGCATAACAGTATTGTCCCTAATTAGCCTTTGCGAACTGGGACACTTTACACACATTCATGAAACCAAGTTTTCCCGGAGAGAAGCTCAACATTTCTATTCAACCTAAAAGTAATGTTTTCTTTTAACGGTACATCATTATACTGGTAAACATAAACAAACTTATAGCAGTTTTAACATACACTAAAAGTATGTATATATTTACTTACTCTCTATGTTAGTATTGGTTTATTCATTGTAACATGATTTTCCGATGCTTTGAAATGTATTCTAACAAAAGAATGGTTAGTCAGAAGCTTGCTATATTATTAAAATTACTTTGTTCATCTTGCAAAGACATATATGACACGTATGTTTTAATCGAGTTAAGCAGCTTTAGAAATATAAAAAGAACACCAGCAACTATTATACTATCTCATGCTATTCAACTGTATCGTGCTTTCCAATCATCTTCGTTTGAGCCTTGATCTGGATAAACAATGTTTAATGCATGTGCGTAAACTGTGATCTCAAATAAGACAGTGCAGTCTGCAAAAGTTAAGCGGGGCCGATAATTTCCGCTTACATGCGACTTTTTGTTTCAAGGAAGTCTCATTTTACCAAAAACTAATTTAAGGCGGTAATTGTCGTCCCTGATAAGCCTGTGCATTTGTATTAAACCCGTTTTCCCAGAACGAGGCTTGTGTTTAAATCCTGAATTCCTTAGTAATGTTTGTATTGGTAGGTATCGTACAATTGTGCCATCCCATCGTCTTCAGGTGTTTCGTTCTGTTTGTAGTATTCGGATTCGCCGTAGTATGCTGATGGCTGTGTAGTAGAAGGTTCAGTGGTTGTTATACCTCCTTCACATCGAGCGGTCAGACGATTGATGATTCTCCGGCACCGACGATTTTTTCTGACATTTCACGGGATGACCGTGATTCGCTTATCAGTGTCGGGGTCCTATAATTAAAGAAGAGTAATGTTCGATTTCTCCTTCCTATGTACAACTATGCATAATAGATATAATATGATCCTTGTTCATATATAAAATGGGCTAAATGCAATTAAGATTAGCCTTTACAGGTCGGCTTAACTTAATTTCCGCTTAACATATATATGTATTTACTTTTATAGAAAAATACTACACAGGCGGAAAGTGTCGTCGCTGATAAGCCTGTGCGGAATGGACAGGCTTATCTTGGACGACACTTTATGCACATGTATTAAGATCAGTTTTACCAGATTAAGGCTGATATACTTGTTTGGTCGAAGGAACGAATAGTATTTCAAGGTAAATACCGATATATAACAAACACATATACACACCGCCCCACAAAATATTATAATACATTCCCGCGGGGATCAAATCCGGGACATATAGTAGTTAACTTCAAGGTGAACTCTCTAACAGTACACCACAAAGGCCTGTGCATTAATAACTCACTTTCAACCCTTTATGTCGATAATAAACGTCTTTGCTTGATTATCGATTAAAAGGCTTGCAGAATATGTACCCTGACGATGTACCATAACCCTCTCCTGCTGACATTTAGATCACATTTACGGGCGTATTTAACCAGTTTGCGTCTCTTGCAGTCACGTGGGAACACCAGGCCCGTCGACAGGTTGTCATCCGTGTCGTAGAGGGCCTCATCTACCTTATCACCTGTAAAAAAAGGAACGCTGTTGTAACATAATGCACACAAAACGCACATTTGGGGCATTGTTGGATTTATATAATGATCGAAATTTGTACCACATTTCATACAATCTTAAATAGGCAGCCATCTGGATCAACAAATCATAAGCCTCGGGTTATAATTACCGGTTACGATTATTTGCTTACCGTATGTGTCAATCTTCGGTCATTTCCGTATGTATTCGTTAGGTGTCCGTTGCATACGTATATTTAGGTTGCAGACACGTGACTTAACAAACGGCCAATCAGAATTGTACATGTAGACACGTGACGTTACACAGCCAATCAGAATTGTACACGTAACAATTATCAAAGCTTTCGTTGTTTATATCTATATTTATGGAGTCTTACTTAAACGGCCGAACATACAAGTCGCATTATTGCTGGCTTTCGCGGGATGGGCCCATTGCGGGCTTCGCATGTATCTTGTATTTGACAAACATTTTGGAAACGTTGTGTTGTGTTAATAAGCAGAAATAAAACGCAAAGAAATCAGAAATGAACTTTTGTTGGTTACTGTGTCTTATCCACGAACGATACATAATTACGTGACACAGTACATTTTATGGAGCCGTGTACCATGGATACGACCGAAGTACGATCACAAGTGCGATCACGTGCCGAAAAAATGAAAACATCACAACCACAACGCGACATGAATTCAGGTCAGTTGTTTAAAACAATTATGGCAAACTTGGAGAGGGAATTTCAAAATTTATAAAGTAGAAAATTAAAGTAAAAGGCGTCATGACAACGAAATTTTTAAGAATTGTTTAAAGAATTTAATGTAGTTAGATGTTAAAAATAATAGTGTTGATAATAAATTATGTACGAACAAATTTTACAAATATCAAAATCATGCCAATTTTGCATTTATCGGCACATTTTTATAAATAGCGGTGAATTGAGAATAAAAAGAGATATTTGAGTTTTAAATTATTTTTATGAGTTATGGAAATCATTAAATTAAAGGTGTACACACAAAGAGTATTTAAAGAATTTTTATATATTTTTGGTATTGTTAGAATATAGGATTATGTACGGACTTATGGTTTTTTGCATACCAATACATTTTAAATTGTTAGAATGTTTGTAAATTTTCATTAAATTAAAATGTACGAGAAAAATAAGAGTATTCAAAACAGTTTTGTTTATTATTTTAATTAAGAAAATTTGTGGATGATTTTATTTATTAATATAATAGAAAAACTCGAAGAAGGAACAAATATAAAAAATATTCCAAGAATTTACCTAGTATTTTACATTGGCAGAATTAAGAATTTAGGAATTAAGATTATTTAAGACAGTTTTGTTTATTATTTTAATAAAGAAAATAAGGCGGGTTTTGTTTATTAGAATGATAAAGAAAATTAAAGAGGACGAATAGATAAAATTATTGGAAAATTTAAAAATAGTTTTCCGAATTGTAAAAGAAAGAAAATAGGAAATAAGAAAAATAATGTTGATTGCGAATATGAATAGGGCAGACACACAAAAAGAATATTATGTAAATATGTATATACGTCATTGTGTTGATGCAAATATATGTAGGATATCGGTAATATTGAAGGTCTTGAGTAATTTTAAGTAAGAATTTAATGCGATCTGACGCGTATAGCGCAGTGAAAATATAACGATATGTACGCATTAAATTTCTAATATAATTGTTTAAGGGTTACAATTATATTTTATGAGCACGGCTGACTGATCAGCGTTCGGACATACCGAGCCCGAGGTTCTGATAACCTTAGCGTCCTCATGAGTAAGAGAATTTATCCCTGTGCCATCGAAGCAAATTACGCTATGGACAGAAGATGCGATGTCGCATAAGAATTATTTGAGTAGTTCGATTAGGAGCGAAGACCTGAATTTTGAAGTATACCGATACGTGTTCTTATATTATGAATGCATATATATAAAAGTCTGCCTTGTCATATTTGCGCATTTTTACAAGTGCACAGGTCAAACATGTCAATAAATCTATGCCCAACGGCAAAACTATAGTGATAAAGATGAGGTTTATGAAACCATGATATGAACAGGTACGTCTATCATTACCCATTACTCTAGGTCAATAAAGTGGCGCGCGCCTGTCAAAAATTTACTGGCTGCACGTGCGTAAAATGATTATGCCTAAGGCGGTACACAAGTCATATTAAGTAAATGGCTTGTCAGATGTCAAACTGTCATGTACTTATCCGAAGTATGTTTTGAGGAATTGACTAATATTTTTTCGTTGTAAAGAATTTATTTTTTTGAATAAGATATCACAGTAAGTTGTCATGACGATATTTAACAATAACTAAGGGGATATTTATAAATGTTTGCCATGATTTTGAACAACTGATACTTGTATCACCACGACGCAGATAAAAATATCGAGATTTGAAGACAACGCCGAAGAAGAGCGACTTCGCGAGACAACGCCTTCCACAACGAATAGAAGAAACAAACAACATAATTAGAATGGAACATCACGGCGTTTACTCTCAAAGTAAAGCAACTCGAAATCGAGCCTATGGGTATTTGGTCCCGCGATAAAATTAATTGCGTAGGAGTGTGAGTCATTTCAGCGTTGGATTGTTATTGCATGCCTATTATCAGCGAATGTTCAAACGGTTCATTTCAATCGTGAGTGTAGCAAGTCGAAATCGAACCTATGGGCATTTGGTCCCGATGTAGACATTATGCTTCAAAACATTGAAATCGTATTTCAATTTTGCAACCGTAAAGGTCGACCGTTTACATTTTATGAAAGCACTCATGCAGCTGCTATTAACTCCCTTTCCAAAGCTACTCTTAATAGAGCCTAGTGGTATTATGGTTAAGGATAGGATGATGAATATTGCTATTGAGCAGCGAGTAGTATTCGTGTTATAACCAAAGCCGGGACTTGCACCCAGATTTCTTCTCCCTCGAAGAAGGAAAAGCGTTCTGCTTTGAACTACTGTGGTTGTATAAACACGTTTCATACAAGCTGCAGAGTGTAGTTTTGCTATGATTTGTGTACTGACTCGTGACCGTTTCTCCTATTTGAGTACAAGAAATGTTGCTTTACCACTATATGTTTGTTTAACCTACTGTCGTTTCAAAACGGGAACATTCGTATTGTTCAGTACAAACATTTGAGTTGTTGAGTTTCGAATACGGCTGTATTGTAGCGAAAGGTTTCAGATCGGGATAAAACTACATGCAACTTTTAACGCAAAATTGCTTTGCACAATTTCAAACTTCATGATCATACATCGAAAGTTATGAAACTGCGTATATAGTTTTTATTTATTTTGCTAGCGAAATTTTAACATTTCATTGAATAACGCAAGTTTATGGCCATGTGGTGAATGTCATGAAAGTCGCTTAAACTGATGTATATACTTTTTCATCATATCATCTCAAATGGAAAGTCAAAATAATCCCTAAACGTCATTTATATAGTGTGTTTTGTTCGTATATTCTACAAGCGCAATATAAAGCCTAAATACTGTTGAACGTTTGTGTTAATGTGTCTCATTGAAAGACAAGTTATACCAATAACGAGCCGTTGTACAAAATGTGTATGCAGTCAAAAGCGAGTAACTGCTTTAAGTTTACGAGTCACTCAATGTTAGTTTCAACACGAGTAGTTCGTAAGGCGCAATTAATGTTCAACGCAACATTGAGTAGCATAGTTTGTGTCCATATGGCGAATATCTTATAACGGTTAGTTGTTTATATAGTTTTTTTATCATTTCACCTCAAACTAAAGTTTGAAAGTTTTTTGCTTTGTACGATTGAAAGCTAGTGGTGTCACTCGGCGTTTTCACGGACTTGTGACCGTTCCTCTTGTCTGACTACAAGAGAAGTCGCCTTCCCACCCCAGCCCTAGCAGACTTTGTGCATTGAAGCACTTAATAGAAATGTTATTGCTCGGTCATCGGTCAGGTTCGGTCAACGCGTGCCTGCGTTTCTGAGAGAGCCAGATTAAGATATTTCGTGTCACCGTACGAAAATACCATGGTGTCGCATAGCAAAGCACAGGCATGTCACCATGCGTGCCTACCACCCTTCCAACAGCGCAACAATGTGGTGTTGAAAGGATTCCCAGATAGTGTCGAAAGTATTGACGGTCATAACGGGGACAAGTTGCTTTATAGCGCCTCATTTCGTATTGACTTGCAACCCCGCCCTAGACCGCTACACAGCTAAATGGGCAGGACTCCATCTGACTATCAATCTCAGCGGTCATAGTTTTGAAAAGCGTCTGCTTGTTAATTGTTGGTATTTTGGTACTTGGAATCTCTTGTGCCCAAGTAGACTTAAAATTGGTTTTATAGATCATGCAATCATTAACTGGTTGGTAGTTCTAACAGTGCGTCAAAATAAGCACCGTGAAAACATTTTAGCACCGAAATACCGAGGTGTTTACCCCCAAGTGCTATCAGTGCGCTTCACACTTGTGGAGTCTTAAACCCCTCGGCCGCCCAAACACAGTTAATGACTGTTAATGTTTATTTTTTGTTTGATTTTGGTATTGCATAGTTTAAACACAAACACATACATCAATACATCAATATTGCTGGCCAGCGCAATAAAACAAGGAAAAAAAAGGTAGGAGAACAATCTCCTTTAGTTTTCATGTAAAAACATAAACATAAACATACACACTGTCAACACTTGCCACTTGCAACACCGAGTTCGTTTCAGTTCAGAATGTACACATTTTTCGATCGACACACATTCGCAATGTTACATGGATTCACAAAGATACATGGATTCACAAAGTTGCACTGATGTCCATACACGGGCCAATGTTCAAGTTATCGGTGCGATGGACCCACGGTTTTGTCGCAGCTGTACCCCACACGTATGTATTGACTACTCGGTGTCCACATCAAGGTTTGCAAATTGGCACTGAAAATAGAAAAGCAAATTGTGTTAAACAGTAAACAATGAGAGTAAACAGCCTGAAATGATAAAAAGCATGCATGTGTAATATACTATGTATCAAATGAAAAAGTAAACACAAACTGCTAAAAAAAACACACAACTCTACCAACTGTTTGACTGATACTTACTTTTTTGTATTGTGTTGCATGTTCAGGCGCCTTGCTGTCACTGCTCGTCTTGCAGTAGAGCTGAAATGAAATAGAAAGCATGATAAGAAACTTTCACTGTGTTTGTACAACTTACAGTTTATGTGCACAATTTTGCATTTAAGTGTAACATACAGAAAAACAATTTCAACTCATACTCACTTTTTTGTTGTGTTGTTTCCACAAAGGCGCCTTGTTGTCACTGCTCGCCTGGTAGTAAACCTGACACGTCTAGTAGTAGAGAACACTCGTCCAGCAGTAAAGCTGAAATGAAATCGAAAGCATGATCAGAAACTTTTGAATGTGTTTGTACAACTTACAATTTATAAACACAATATTGAACTGTAACAGTAAACATGAAACAGATAACAATTTTACTTACCTATGTTGTCTTCGCTGAAATACAAAAGTCATGTTCATAGCAATCATAGCATATTAACACACGATGAATACAACTCAAAACTTTTAGTAAGAAACTCAGTACTTACTTTGTATCTTGTATCCAATCCCTCTGCTGGCAATCTTCTTCAGTCCACAATCTAGCTGAAATCAAGACTCAATGCATACATGTAAATTTTGCCAAATAACAAACAGAACTGTGAACCAAAACTTTAACTAAACAAAACTAACTTTTCAACTGTAATGGTACTCACCTCTGGCAACTGAAATCATACAGACATTTTGCATAGCACAATACATTTTTAGTTTGAAGATAAGAATGATTTATGAACATTTTACTTACACAAAGCATAAATATAAAAGACATGCTATGATGAAAAAAACAATATGTATACAAAATTATACATAAAGAAACACACTATACTTACCATTGCTGACCTGAAATTGAAAAAAGCACATTTTGTATAGCACAACAATCATATTCAGTTTTTACATAAATGAAGTGTACTTACATCTGCCAAACTGAAATGAAAAAAGCATAGCAGAATAAAAGTCATAAAACATATTTCAATATGCAATTAAAGAAGGCAATTGTACTTACCAACAGGCAACTGAAATGAAAAAGAAACACATTTTACAATGCAGAATACAGGTCATCAAAACAGTTCAATATAAAAATTAAAGAAAGTTAGTGTACTTACCACAGCTATACTGAAATGACAAAAACATTTAGCATTGCATAGCAGTATACAAGTCATCAAAACATTTCAATATGAAATTATAGAAAGTTTGTGTACTTACCACAGGATACTGAAATGAAAAACAGACATTTTACAATGCAGAATACAAGTCATCAAAACAGTTCAATATGAAATTATAGAAAGTTAGTGTACTTACCACAGCCATACTGAAATGAAAAAGAAACACATTTTACAATGCAGAATACAGGTCATCAAAACAGTTCACTATGAAATTATAGAAAGTTAGTGTACTTACCAATAGGCTACTGAAATGAAAAAAAACATTAAGCATTGCATAGTAGTATACAAGTCATCAAAACATTTCAATATGAAATTATAGAAAGTTAGTGTACTTACCACAGGATACTGAAATGAAAAAAACATTTAGCAATGCATAATAATCAAGACTTACGTAGCTGATCTTGAATCATTTTCTGTTTCTCAACTTCTCAGTTGTCCAAAAGTCTGCTCTGTAACGACCCACCATTCCAATCTGAAAAATAGTTAAGCATAACAAAGCACAAAACAAACCAAAAGAATAGTTTACTTACCTCATATTTTGTGCAGGTTTTCAACAGCCAATTTTCTTCTTGAAACCTGTATTCGTCTCTTTTTTGACCCACTGTGGAACAGTCACAGCAATGTAAGTCTGAAACATAGAAGGGCATAACAACATAACATACAAACCAGTATATTTGTTTCGACTTACCTCGTGGCTACAGTCGATACACAGCTGCTGAATTTCTTTTCTGTCACAAGCTGTCAAAACATCTCTGCAACATCTCTACAATTGAAACCTGAAACAGAGTAAAACAGAAAAATATTTTGTATACAATATAGTAAACGCTTACCATGTTATAGGCCTGAGTTGCAGCAGTGATTTTTTTTTGAAATCTTCTTCTTTTCCCTCACTGCATGAGAGACCTGAAAAATAGCATGCAGTGCAAAACACATGAGTTAAATTAAACCAAAATTTTGTTTCTACTTACCTTGCTTCTGTAGAGTTGAATCACAGTAGTAGAATTCCTTCTTCAAACACATTTTTCTGTCTACACCAGAAACTTGAATCTGAAACAGAAAAAAGCATCACATCAAATTGTACAACTCAAGTGCATTCATTCAATGCTTACCTACTTTCTGTTGAGTTGTTTCACAGCAGATGAAATCCTTATTCACTGTTGGCACTGCTATGAGACCATTTCTGCATGTGAAATCTGAAACAGAGCAAAGCAAAGTATGCATGGTAAAAATCAAACAAACAATTGTAACACTTACCCTGTTTGCAAGTCCCATTCACTTTCTCAGCAATGTTCCTCTTCTTGAATCGTCTTCGTCGCTGACTACAAGTACACCTGAAACATAGCATGCACAAAACATACCATATAAAAACAAAATACAAGTGTTCATACTAAAATGAAACACACTTACCTTTCTGCTTTGCTCAGCTCTGTTCGACTGTCAACTCTTCATGTCATGTCGTATCTGAAACGAACTAAATCAAAACATGCATAGCACACTATCATTGATAAAATATTGAAACAATTGTATGCTTCATAGCTGTGTTTTTTCCACTTTACATCACAGACAACTGGCGATCACAAAAGTAAAGACATTTTTGTTCTACTCAAACATTAAGCTCACATTCACAAACACCGACCGACAGAGTTTTGTATAGAGTGCTAATACCTAAAACTGTACAAAAAGAATCGACATCAGTTTTCATTCATCATCGTTTATTGAGACAAATTAATACTACAATACTTACCACAGCTCCCTGAAATGAAATAGAAATGTTAACAGCATGCAAACAAATGTTAACCAATATCAAATCATCTATAGTAAATATCAACAAAAGCATTTTGATACACATAGTAAGTGTTCACCATCATAGTACATCATCAGTTAGTTCGACATCCCACGGTTGCTCAAGTGTAAGTACTGGCTAGCATTTACCCTTTTCAGTAAACCGTCACACATCAGCATTTTTAGACACAAGTGCTGATAGATTCAACCCTTGTTATCATCTTTCACAGACTTCTATGAGTTAACAACTGTAAACTATAAAACGTTTGTACTCACTGTTTGGCAGCTCCAAGAAACACGTCTGTTCTGCTTGCCATCTGGCCATCCATTGAAACAAAACATCTTCAAACACACATACATGTAAAACGTTTTTGAACATAAACCAACACAGATAAAACTTGAATTATCCATCTGTACATGACACACATGAAAAATAGCATAAGTTTACCATCACATTACAGCAGTACAAATTAAAACAAAAATTTGATCGACTTACCTTGCTTCTGTAGAGTTGAGTAACAGACGTGGAAATCTTCTTCCATGTGTAAACCAGTGACTCGAATCTGAAATAAAGTAAAGAACACATTGTACAACTCAAATCAATGGATTAAAACTTACCTTACTTTTGATGAATTGTGTCTCAGCAGTTGAAATCCTGTTTAATTTCTGCATGTGAAATCTGAAACAGAGCAAAGCACGCATGTTACAAATTAAACAAACACAAGTGTTACACTTACCCTGTTTGCAAGTCCCAATCACTTTCTGACCTATGGTCCTCTTCTTGAATCGTCTTCGTCGCTGCCAGCAAGTACACCTGGAACATAGAAGCATGCACAACACATCCCATATAACAACTATTTTGTACTTACCATATGAGTGCTTTTCTGTTCAAGTCAGCTTGAAAACCCATCACTGCCAACAGCATCTGAAAAATAGTACAACACAAACAAACAAACAAACATAACATATCATAAAAGCAGTTTAACACAACAGATATGAGAGCTTTCGCAACCACGTCTGTTCTGTTCGACTGTCCAAAAGCAACTGACAGTACTTCACTGACAGCATTTTTTTAAAATAATTCACTAACATTGAGTTATTCTAAACTTACCTTCAAGGCTTGTTGAGTAGCTTCAAAAACAAGACTGCTTGGCTCCACTGTTCACTCCAACTGTCATATCATCACTGGATAAGCACTCCTGAAATGAATTAAAACAAAACATGCATAGAACAAACATTCAGTCAAAAGTACTTACCTTTCACTTTGTCACTGCCCTGTGCACAACTCCAGTCATCATGACATCTCTGCTTGAAAGTCTGAAACATATAAAAACATGCAATGCAAAACAAACATAGTTACTTACCTTCTAGCATATTGTTGGAGCTCCAGAAAACACGACTGTTCACTCCAGCTGCCAGACCTGAACTGCCAGCACACATCTGAAAATCTGAACAAAGCATTCATGTTCATACTTTACTAGCCGTACAATTAAAGTTACTGACATACTCATCATCCAAAATAGAGTACACGAAAAGCTAGCTAGGTTTACCTCTGTTCATGTCTTATACACCAAATGAAACCATGATGATAAAGTAACTCACTTTATCTCTTCTTTTGTCAAAATACAAGTGTTCATAGTGGAATGAAACAGACTTACCTTTTCGTTAACCAGCTCTGTTCAAATCATGTCCGGTTTTCATCTCATGTCAAATCTGAAACGAACTAAATCAAAACATGCATAGTATACAATCATTGATAAAATTTCGAAACATTTGTATGCTTCATAGCTCTGTGTATTTTTCACTTTACAGATCACGGACAGCTGGCGACCACAAAAGCGAAAACATTTTTGTACTACTCAAACATTTGATGTATTAGGCTCACACTCATGAACACTCATGAACACCAACCGACAGAGTTGTTATAGAGTGATAATCCCTAAAATTGTAGAAAACAAATCGAAATCAGTTTTCATTTATCATCGTTATTAAATTCTATATATAGGCAATACAATCTACAGTACTCACCACAGCACACTGAAATGAAATAGAAATGTTACAGCATGCAAATACAATTTAATCAATACATGTATCATATCATAGTGCATATCAACAAACACATTTCGATAAATTTTCATATGCAACCATTTTTTCGCTCAACTCTCATTGCATCATCAAATCATCATACATCAGCATTCCGCTAGATACTCATGTATTGGGAAATTCTACCCGTTATATCATCATTCACATGTGCTTTCATAAAAACCAACCGACAAAGTTGTCACAAACACTAACCCTCCAAAACTGTACAGAAGATTCAAAGCATGTTTCATATTTGAGTGAAAACTAGACATATGCATAACAATCTACAATACTTACCACCGGCAACTGAAACAAAAACAGCATGCAAAAAATGTAAACCAAGATCAAATCATATATTGCAAATATCAACAAACGCATTTTGATACACCATCATATTAAACCATCAGTTCATTTGACATCCCCACGGTAGCTCAACTGTAAGTACTGGCTAGCATTTAGCCTTTTGCTTTTCAAAAACATTCAGCATTTCTAGACACAAGCACTGATGAATTCTACCCTTCATATCATCATTCACATAATTTATGCTTTCATGAAAACCAACCGACAGAGTGGTCATACACGTTTATCCATACAAAGTGTACAATAACAGTTTTCATTTAGCATCGTTAATTTATTCCATAATACAATGAATTTATTCTACAATACTCACCACAGCCCCCTGAAATGAAATAGAAATGTTACAGCATGCAAATACAATTTAATCAATATCATACATATCAACAAAAGCGATTCAATACATTGTCATTTAATATTTTTGCAACATTTTTCAATCATATGTTCGCTTCCTCAAAATAGCTCAATGAATATTCTGTTCCACCATCATCCACTATTATCGCTCATCACAACATATCGACACTGTATCAGCACTGAGTAATTTCTACCCAACACATTACAACCATCATACATCATCACGCAACTTGTAAACAGTAAAACGAAAAAAAATTGTACTCACGTTTTTTGTAGACAGCAGCTCGATGAACACGTCCGCACAGCTCGACATCTGAACCTCAACTGACAGTCAATCGCTTGACACCACAACATAAATTTAATTATTCACAACAGCCAGAGCTTAAAAAAACACGTCCGATCAGTCCGATGTCAAAACTTAAATTGAAGTCAAGTCGTTCAAAAAAATTAATGTAAGTCAAACATTGCATATATAACGCTCACAAAAATTCGTTGTCAGTCAGTACTAAACGTTCAAAAGTTATCATCGCATGAGAGCATGATTTCATTTCACAACGCAAGTAAAAGTCAAGCCGTCATCTCATGACAATACCCTAACACTGCAGTCCACCAGTAATTCCATAACCCGAGTACCAAGTCGTATTCTATAACGCTTAGTAAATTAAAATCTCAAAGTACAAGTCAGTAAAATTCAAAACTTTTCATCGTTCCCTTCAACGTCCAAAACAAAAGTCAACTGAGACTTTTTCATCGAAAAAAAGTCAAAGTCAAAATTTTGTCAGAGTTCATAAATACACGTCCGTGTTTGTCAAAGTCTTTCATTGAACTAAGATTCAGTCATGGTAAAAAAAGTCAAAACTTTTTTCAGAGCGCTTTAAAAAACACGTCCGTATTGGTCAATGTCCAAGTCGCAACTGAGCGTTCTTTACCCGCGCAGTTCAAATTATAATGAGGTCACGACGTCGAGAGCTTCGAAAAACACGTCCGAACCCTTCAACGACCAAACGAAGAATGACAGAAAAGCACATTGAAAATGTTTATTCTTCATGATTTAAGTTACAATTGAATGTGTATTTGATGAGAAATCAAAAATTCATACTTAACATGCAAAAATCCTACAAATATTGACTTTGTGATGATATTTTTTCATGACCATACAAGCCGAAATATTCACACTCACAGCTTGAATGGGCATAAAAATTGATAAGCATGAGTCCGTACAATCCATCCAGTATATCCTTCGATTTACAACAAATCCAGGGTCTTCTAGTCTCAAATCTTGTTATGAGACGTACCCAACGCAGATTTTTAGAGTAAATGTAAAAACTACAAAATGCGAGTATATAAAAAAAAACTAGTCAAACATAGATTTACTAACCTATCATTCTGAAATAATCCTAGATCATATCAAATATGTGAGTAATCCATCAAAATATTTATTACTGAACATTTAACACCAGCACAAAATATTCCCGTATACCCATTTAGTTTTCTACATAGCCTGAACAATTCAGTATTTATTTTCAATTCTGAGAACTCAAATATTTACATGACGTTCGTATGGCGAAAGCAGCTCGATATGATTTCTATTGAGGAGCGACTATCGCGTTGTGATTGTTTCAACTCTGTGTTGTGAGTTTAGTGCCAATACAACGAAGATATAGTAAACAAATATCCAACCACATATATCAAAATGTTCAGCACACTGGCGCCTACACAATCATATACAAATAGTATGGTTATGTGTACAATTGTTCTCGTAAATTTGAAATATCAATAAAATCTGCGTTAAGATCAAAATATCATAACTCGCGCATTCGATTTTGTATGAACAAATAGTATCAGTATGAGCGCATCGAAATTTCAGTTAATCTGGTGAAAATTTTATTGAATTTGGACATCGGGTTTCACAGATATTCGTGTTAAATCAGTTGCAAAGAAACTCAGTTTGCTATCGTCGATAATATGTAAACTCCCCTTGTACTGTGGATGAGATTTATTGAAATGACGTCGTCGATTTGCACTGACATCGAAGGGTCAAAATTACGATTCACGAAATGTGTGTTTGTTGTGATATGGTTTTCTGCCCGTATAACTGCAGCGTTTTACAAAAACATCAAGTATGTTACACCAAAATGCACAGAAATAAATTCCCCATCGCATGATGCAAATATTACTGTATCATATTGCGAAATGAAAATCTTTTCTTCATATCAACCCAAGTTTTGCCAATAAACAGAAATTTTGACATATATCCACTTATCTACTTGCAAAATATTTAAACTCTTATTGTTACTGTCTATTTGCTGGTTATGATTGTGAAAATTTCATCGAAATGCGTTCACGCGTAATTGAGGCAGTTAACATAAACCGCTTCGATACAAACACAGTTTTATCAAATATTCGCTATCTAACGACGTTCGGTTTAACTCGACTGAAAAGTTCAAAATTTCTATAAGCACGAATGCGTTTTCTCTCAGCAGTATTCTTGTAATTAGACCTATTGTGCAGTATCATACATCAAAATGTGCAGAACAGAATTCCCTATAGAATGATAGCAATTGTTATGTACTTGTATTGAATGGGAATTTTTTTCCTTGTCAGCAAAGTGATTTTCATGCGAAAAACTAAGAATTTCTACTTAATGCGAATATGTTAGCAAAAAATGATCCCCACAAAACTTGTTGCTATTAACACGTTTCATATTAATGCGAAAATTTTTGGTAGATCGGTCAACTATTTGAAGAGAAAACACGACCTCAACTTTTTCGTATAGTGCATTTCGCTGTAGATCTACACTTTAACAGATTCAATGAGATGACGTTGTATGTTATGAAGAATTTATCAAAGGCGTGTTTCAAGCAAAATGGTTTTCGGTCAATATTGAAGCCAATTTTCAACACACTATCAAGTATGTGGTATCAAAATGTGCAGAATTAAAGTCTGTACAAGCAGATGTTCAAATCACCCCAATATCAATGAGTACAAAAAAGTTTTCTATTCAGCGACTCGTTTTCAAATCAAACATCTGCGATTTTAACACACACGCATAAATGCTAGGGAAAATTTATCAGCGTATAATTTATAGCCAATATTGCACTGAACAAAATGATAAAAATCCCATGTTGTTATCTCAAGTGGTGTGGAAGATCCCCCGCTTTAAACTTTGTACGAAATCACTGTTCTATTCGCAGAGAGTTTTCGACGTTGAGTCAAAATGTAAAGTTAAAGACAGAAATGCGTTTAGTACGAAATCGTTATCGCACTGTATTTTTGTTGTGTTTAGAATTACAGTAAAGTGTAATACATCAAAATGCGTGGAATCGAATGTCCTACAAGCTAATACCAAAATGAAGATAAATTCTCTTAACACGAAAAAGTTTTCTTGTTAGCGAATTTTTTAATGTTGAATATCTTATGCAATGAGTCGTGTGAGAACAATATAGGCGAAACAAAATTTGTAGCTATCATAGGATTACATATTATGTTGAAAATTTCATCTTAATATCATGAGACGTTTTCGAGCAAATTGAGTTAAACCGATGCAACTTAAACTCTTTCCCCGCTTGTTTACATGCATAGAAATGCAATGACGTTGTAAAAAATCTAAAGTTAAAGACAGAAATGCGTTTTGTACGAAATCGTTATCGCACTGTATTTTTGTTGTGTCTAAACATACGGTAAAGTGTAATATATAAAAATGCGTGGAATCGAATTTCCTACAAGCTAGTACCAAAATAACGATAAATGCTCATTACACAAAAAAGTTTTCTTGTTAGCGAATTTTGCAAAGTTGAATATCTTATGCAATGAGTCGTGTGAGAACAATATAGGCGAGACAAAAATTGTAGCTATCATAGGATTACATATTATGGTGAAAATTCATCAGGATATCATGAGACGTTTTCGAGCAAATTGAGTTAAACCGATGTAACTTAACATCTTGTTTCGTTTGTTTACATGGATAAAAGACGACGTTGTAAAAATCTAAAGTTAAAGACAGAAATGCGTTTATGACAAAATCGTAATCGGACTGTTTTACTGTTGTGTTTAGACATACGATTAAGTGGAATACATCAAAATGCGTGGAATCGAATGTCCTACAAGCTAATACCAAAATGAAGATAAATGCTCTTAACACGAAAAAGTTTTCTTGTTAGCGAATTTTTTAATGTTGAATATCTTATGCAATGAGTCGTGTGAGAACAATATAGGCGAGACAAAAATTGTAGCTATCATAGGATTACATATTATGGTGAAAATTTCATCAGGATATTATTAGTGGTTTCAAAGAAAAGTGACTTAAACCGCATTGTAAGATATTGTACCCAAGGTTGTTTACATGCATACTCAGTAGAAATGACGTTCGAGCTACAGTACATGTGTGCTTAAAAAGTCAATTCATGATTACAGGCAAAATGGTTTTCGGCTAGTCTTGATCAAGCGATACAATAAACATACACGCATGTCATATCAAAATATTCGGAATGAAATTTTCTATAAGATGATATAAGTTGTGTTTCACAAATCACCGCAATGAAAAAGTTTTCTTGTTGCGAACGTTTTCAAAGTGATTTTTATCACATAAGTATGTATGTTGGAACAAAAATAACAATAGAAAAGTTGTAGCGAACAATAAGCTGGGCATTGTACTTTAAATTTGATAGTGATGACTTGAACAGTTCCGGAGAAATTTGACTTAAACCTCGGTGTACGATATTTTACTCAAGGTTGTTTACATAAAGCGAAATGACGTACTACATGTAATGAATTTTTGCGCGATGCGATTTAAAGAAAAATATCAATGTTGCGTTTAACTCGTGTTCAATCGAAATTATTCACATACATACAAAGTGTTATACACCAAATTCTTCAGAAAACAATTCCCAATTCAACTGTACATATTTCGTTAAGCAAAACGAAAAGGCAAAAAAGTTTTCTTCATGCAAAAAATTTCGGACAGATATTTTACATGGAAGCATATATTTCAGGGCAAACCAATCAGTACTTTATTGTAGCATATAGCCATCTGTGTTCTGTACTGAAAATTTCATATTGATATTTTGAGTGGTTTCAAAGAAAATGCACTTAAACCTCGTTGTACGATATTGCACCAAGGTTGTTTACTTACAGCGAAACGACGTACTGCATTTTATGAATTTAACCTCCATGTTAAGAAAAACAATATCAGAGTTGAGTTCAGTTTTCTGCTGATAAATCGGCGTTTCAATGTGTGATTATTTAATCCTCACAAAAACTTCATATTTGACGGTACACATTTTGAACAATGTATCGCAAAACGAAAAGGCAAAAAAGATTTCTTTTAAAGGCTTTATTTTCGATCAAAAACTCGCATTTTGTCCAAGAAGCATAAACAAAAGAATACAACGTCTGGAACAATCATTGTGGAGCTTTCTAAGTTGAATATCATAGTCAAAATTTGATCCCAATATCTGCATTGGTTGTTGAGAAATGTACAGTTAAACTTTCTCGCAAATACTCATCTATCTATGTACTTTACTGTGAAATGACGTTCGATATTATTTGCACTTGATGACCTCGCTGTACTGGGTGTAATTTCGCGTGCGTTGATGAAGTATTGGATTGGAAAAAAAGTTGTACTAGCGAGATATTGTGATTTGAAAAATACTCCACTGCACTGTTGCGTTGAAATTTGATCATAGTACATTTCGCAAAAATATTCATAAAAGTTCATATCAAATAACAGCTGTTAGGTATTGACTCATTTTTCACACACACAATTTTGTTTTGTCGCGATGAAGAATTGCGAATGAGCAAAATACTCATTAAGCGTATAAGGCTTGAATTTTCACAAGTGCATAAGCTTTGTCGAAACTTGTGAAACGTATCGAGTACTTGAGTTAAATATTCTCTGCGTACTTTTGTTGTAACATTCGATGTTTTGTATTCGAGTAGTATTAGGGCAACATTTGGTATATGAATAACGAAATCGGGTCGCCTGTTCTGAATTGTAACTTCGTGTTTTATGTACAACCGACAGTCGTCGCGTAATGTGGGAAATGTCTTTCTTAGGTAAAGACCTAACTCGCTAACGTACGTTTGATCAAAATCTCTCAGACATGCCACTTTGTTCATCGCTTTTCTCAGATATGAATGTCTACACTTACCACGCGTAAGAAATTTGCTAGTCATCGTAATCAAGGACTTTGGTATGAAAGCGCTATGCTTTGTCTATATACTGAAAACGCACCAGCCCGTTGGGTATATAAAGCGACACGGACAGCTATTGTCATCATAATTGATTTGAGACTCCAAGAGAGAACATTGACTCGAAATCATGCCGAAATACGCAAACCGACTGCCAAAGTTCGAGGACACAGACGCTGCTAGTGGTAGTAGCGAAACGACTGGCAAGGGCAAGCGACATGCTACAAAGCCATACACTCGACCAGAACAATCGGCGTCAATTGATCTAAAGTCGTTCGGCTATCATTTGAACAGACTTGGAAGTCAGGTTACAGCGTTCGTTAACAGCAGCGACTTCGCTATGTCTAAAGAAGGTCGCGATGTCTGCAAGAAAATGGTATCGTGTATTCAAAAGGCTTCATCTTATCAGCGAGAAGCGAGCGAACATTTGGTTGATGATCAAGAGCGTTTCTTCGAGGATGAGTGGTCTAAACGCGAACGCGCGCTAAAAGAGCAACATGAACTCGAAACCGATAGGATAATAGCGCAGCTCCTATTTGAAAAAGAGCAGGCTTTGGATTCGCTTAGAACAAAACTTCAAGAAGAAAAAGATGAGGCTATTCGAGCCCTGAAAACGTGCACAATATGCTACGATGGCGAAAAAAACTGTACCTTGACAAAATGTGGGCACACTTTTTGTGAAAACTGCTGCCTGATGATGTTTGATGGAGACTGCGCTATGTGTCGAGCTGACGTTACTGGCTGGGTGCGAATGCTTTTCACGGATTAAATTTTTTGACTGTTTTCATATGTTTGATGTTTGTTGTAAAATAAAATGTTGAAATGCATATCATGTGTTGGTTGTTAGTCGAGCAGGTTAGATATAGTTTGATTGTTTAGTAGAATAACGTTGAGCTTACGAACAATGTCGTATCGAATTGCGATGGATCGAATGCTAAATATGAGTCATTGTGTAATATAACATCTAGTAGTATGAACATTTTTCGCAATATCCTCCGAAGTAAAGAAACAATAAGATAACTCAAACGTCTTCTATAAAAGCCAGTCTTTTTATTAAAACTCAATCATTCACTCTTGAGTTAGCAAAGCGAAATGACGTCAAAACAACTTGCTGATGTTGGTTTTTGTTTGGATGATGAAAGTCATCCGTTATATCTCACTCCAAGTGACCTTGACCAAACTTGTCAAAATGTGCACTCTCTTCTCCAAATGACAGACGAAGAAGCTGGCAATCAGTTTAAATCGCGAGAAGACGAAGAAGCTGCGGATTTTTTGGCGCAGCTTGTACATAACAATTCCAACGACTCGTCAGGTTCAACTAGTACAACGACATCGAATAAACGAAAAGCTATTGCCAATAATAACGGCCAAACTGCCAAAAAACCTAAAGGTTCGCGAAATACAAAACAGGACCCGATTTCAACTGGAAACAAGCAGACTGACTTTGTAGAACAGTATCTGAAGAAACAACAGAGACTAAAATCGCTGCACGCTGATGCTCGTACTAGGATCGCGTTTATTGAAAAATCGTTACAATATGTACAATCCAAAGAAAGCGATGAGCCAACGGTTTGCTCTTTTCTGTCAAAGGCATCTTCAAACATTGCGCTTGCTATAGAAAGCATCTCAAGTGAACTACAAAACAGTGGCGATGTTGACTCGTGCCGAATATGCAAAAATGAAGACAATCCACCAACAGTTATAAGCAAGACGTGCGGACACGGGTTTTGCTGTATGAAGTGCATAGTGAAGTATTTGGAATACGTCTACAACAAAAATTCTGGGCGACTTATTTGTTTGAAATGCAAACATCTGTACGATGAAAACGCCACATATCAAGTTGGCTCACGCTATGGCATTATTGGTTGATACATAGTATGAATAAATCATATTAAACATCTAATCTGTGTTTTGTTTTACATGCTTGAAATGAATGTTTTATGCTTACACGACTTCAGGCTCATATTGGCCTTAAAAAAGGAAAATTAAGGTCACGGGTATAAATAGCTAGTTTTTGACACAACACAATCATTCTTCCTTGAGATTTCAAAGCGACATGGCGCTCTCCAAACAGCTTACCAATGCTGGTGTTCGTGTAGATGATGAAACTCATCCATTGCATTCAACACCCAGTGAGATGATACGAAAGCATCCAATTTTGTACTCACTTCTCACAATGACTGACGAAGAAATTAAAACAGAATATCGTTCGCGAGAAAACGATGCAGCAGCTAATTTCATGGCTCAGCCATCACAGCAATGTTCCAACGACTCAACAGGTTCAACTAGTACAACGACATCGAATAAACGAAAAGCTATTGCTAATTCTGACGGTCAAACTGTCAAAAAACCAAAACGAAACGCAAAACAGGACGCTATTTCAACTGAAAAGAAGCATGAAGACTTTTTCGAAGAGTATTTAAAAAAACAAGAGATACTAAAATCGTCGCAAAGCTCAGATAAAAATCGACAGTCTCAATAAGGCGCTAAGGTACGTTAAATCTGTACCAATTGATGAGCCGAGGTTAACATCGTGCGTAACAACTGCAGCTACAAACATTTCCAATGCAATTGATTTGATTATTTCAAACCATCTAAAAAGCAGCAGCAAAATCGACTACTGCAGACTATGCAAACTTGAAAGCAATCCACCTAGAGTGTTCAGCAAGAAGTGTGGGCACGGGTTTTGTTGTCTAAATTGCTTTCCAAAGTACATGGAATTTGTAAGTGCTAACACTGGTGAACAAATTGTTTGTTTGAAATGCAAAATACCATATGATTGTCACACTGGTTGTTTTGGACCAGGTTATTTCATGTTTGGCTAGCAATTTATCAATAAAATCTATGTTAAACCTTACATTTGTGTTTTTGTGTTATATGATTATACATAGAGTTGTGAGTGAAAGAATCTGAAAATACTGAAAACTGCCATTTCACACAATCAGACAAGTAGAAGGTTGTGCTTGCTAGCAGTAATAGGCTCTCGGAATGGCAATCTCTTTTTGAACCAGACCAGTTATGTAAGCCGAGTATGAAAATTCTCATCTTCTTATTCATATAGACAAATAAAACAAATCTGAACAAAAAATTGGCTTGTGGTTGTGCTTGCAAGGTCACACACACACTGTAATATGCGCTCGGAATGGCAATCTCTTTTTGTACCAGACCAGTTATGTAAGCCGAGTATCAAAATTATTGTATTCTTAATCATATAGACGACTAAAACAAATCTGCACAAAAAATTGACTTGTGGTTGTGCTTGCTAGCTCAAGCAGACACTGTGATTTCTCAAACTCATATCAGAGCTAGGACTTGAACCTAGATCTCCTTCTGCAAGAGAAGGCGTTCTTCCTTGAACCACTCTGAGAATATGAACTGAACATCACTTCACACATAACACACACAATGAGTTTTGTGGACAGACATGAATGTGCTGACAGAAAACCATATTTTTCTAAATTGCATTTATATACTTTTTTTCTCATCATTTGCATCAGAAATCTTATGAGAGCCATGTATAAAAATTCTCATATTCTTATCCATATGCATGAATAAACCAAATCTGAACCAAAACATGGCTTGTGGTTGTGCTCGCTAGCTCAAGCAAACACTGTATGATGCGCTCAGTGAATCACAGTATCACGGCACAACAAACACACACAATGAGTTTTGTGGACAGACATGAATGTGCTGACAGAAAACCATATTTTTCTAAATTGCATTTATATACTTTTTTTCTCATCATTTGAATGAGACCAGTTATGAGAGCCATGTATCAAAATTATCATATCTTCTCTTATAGACATGACTAAAAGAAATCTGAACCAAAACATGGCTTGTGGTTGTGCTCGCTAGCTCAAGCAAACACTGTATGATGCGCTCAGTGAATCACAGTATCACGGCACAACAAACACACACAATGAGTTTTGTGGACAGACATGAATGTGCTGACAAAAAACCATATTTTTCTAAAAAGCATTTATATACTTTTTTTCTAAGCATTTGAATGAGACCAGTTATGAGAGCCATGTATCAAAATGTTCAAATATTCTCTTATGGACCTCAATAAAACAAATCTGAACCAAAACATGGCTTGTGGTTGTGCTTGCTAGCTCATACCCATAATTACCTTCACACATATTTGCACTGAAACAAGAATGCAGATGCTTATGAATCTGAACCAAGAATTGGCTTGTGGTTGTGCTTGCTAGCTCACACACACTGTAAAATGTATTTGAATGAAATCTGGTAAACAGACATTGTCATGCCTGCAAAATAGCAAAAGTTTCCACTTTTTGTGTAAATACCTTTTTTGCATCATTCTCAACCATAGCCGGTTATGTGGGATTTATATCAAAATTCTAAAATATACCTTACATGGGAACTGATCAGAAAAAAGACCTGAAACAGAATAACATATGCAGTTAGTTTTTTTGTAGAGAGAAAAATGTTTAAAAAGAAAGTGAACACATGTTCTTTTGTAATTCATACAGTGTATCACAATTTCAAATTCTGATTCAAGATGAAATATTCTACACTGTTAAGTCAACATGATAACATATGTGAGTGCAATACAATTTCTGTACTGATACACATGCAAATTTTCCATTTTTTGTGTTAATACCTTTTTTTGAACTTTGTACACCATAACCTGTTATGAAGGGTTTGCTTCTTGATATTTAAATATCTATACTATAGGTACTCTAACCAAGACAAACTTCCTATGGGGTTTGCTGTTGATACACATATTTGTGTCAACTTGAATGAAAGATTGTTGTGGCCAAAAATTCACATGTTGGCAAAAAGCAGAATTTGCATTTTGGTGTGTATATAGATTTTTTTGCAGTTTTAGACATCAAATATTTTTGTGAAGAAGACTTTGAAATGGACAATTATGCATTCTATGGATAAAATATGAAAAGTGAGCCTACATAGAAATATGAAAACAAATCAGTGCACATGTTTTCTTCACATAAACTGTCATACTCAAATGTAAATTCTGGTAAGAAATTGTTCAACCTATGACATGAGATGAAATATTCAGTCACGGTGTTAGCAGCACTCGGTAAAAAGTATATACTAAGTGTTCATTCATTGTAGAAATCAACTTTGTATGGCAGAGTTTGATGTTTACAAATAACCTACAGTCAAAAAGGTCTGATGCAGATAAAAAACAAAACAACACATATCAAGTGTTAAACTGACTGACTTTGTATAAATCAGAAGTTTTCACAAAAATCTGAATTGAAGTACACATTTTGTTAACAGTGTTTCACTTTTGAAACAAAAAACTACACAAGATGATCTATCATGTATTTTAACTTTCTTTGTTTACATATGGGATGTGTTGACATTTCAACAATACACGGTTTTGTCTATCATGAAGCAAAAAAATATATTTTGGTGGTACTTACTTGTAATCGTAATCATGTTTTGACAGAATTCATCGTTTCTTGAACTCTCAATCCAAGAAAGAAAGCCTTAAAATGCCTCACATACATGTATCGATACTGTACATAGAACAACACCCATTTTTCGGAAGGTTCGGATGAAACTCATATCTTTGAACGTTGTATTTCTTCAAAAAGCAAAGTAAACTACAAACTTTTTGTCAAGCATGAATTAAAACTATCTTTTCTAGAACTAATGACACCGCATATTCCGCAAAATTCGGCTTGTTGATAAAAATACTCGTCGATGAAAACATAAAACACTTTGTTTACATACAATTGGGGCTTTTGTCGACTTTGTGAAATTTCGTGTTTTGGGGAAGGGACATGCATTTCGAGTTTTATGCTGTTGAGTTGAATAACGGCATACTATAAAAGGGCGAATTGATCGTGTTTAAATCATTTCGATTTTTGAAACTGAACGAACAACACGCATAATGAGTGACAGAAAAGCTTGCGAGCAATGGATGTCAGGTGTGGAGAAAAGTGGAGGTTTCCAGGCATGGTTAGAGAGGCAGAATAAGCATCGTGAGAATGAGTCGTTAGCTGGAAACAACAAAGCAGCTTGTGACAGATGGATTAAGAGCATGGGCGAAATGCTGCCAACTGTGTATGACACTACGTTAGTGATTGTGTGTCATAGGTGCAAAAACTTTTTTTCGATGGTGAACTTTTGCCGTAGATGCGAGGCCCTCAGCTGTGTGTCATGTACGCGGATCGACGATCGCTGCGAATGGTGTGGCGAAATTCAGGGTTACGGCCAAAACAGAGAAGCGAGGCTTTTGCATCTGTGATGGACTGATCGAGTGGACTATGTGGGCTGATCTAGTGGACTATGTAAACTGTTGTACGTTGTTGTTGCGAAAGATTGAATGTTTGAAATATTGATTGTTGCAGAATAAAATCGTTTGAAACTACATATACATAGTTGTTTGTATTTGCTTTGATTAGAGTTGGATAATATAGTTTGAGAAAACATACGACACTGGGTTATATCAATAACTAACGCAATAGCAAAATCAAACATTTGTGCACACAATAGTACTTGTTTTTCAACTTTGCGTTTGGTAGTTGCATGAATAAGTATATGTTACTACAAGAATAAGAACAAAACGAATTGAACGGTTCATGATATTTATTTACAACACGATCATACAAAACCTACTCATGTGTCTATCAATAGTCTTGTTCCTGGACCCACCATTCGCAAAAACTGGCAATTCGGTGAATGTTTATGGTGTTCCAAGAACGCATCGTCTGTAGGTTTCCAATGATACAACACAATGCCACAACGAAAACATTTGCAACGATCGTGTTGTCCCAAGTAGTACAACCCGCAAGAAGCAAGCTGGTATTTGTTTGGTTGTATTTGGGGAGACCAATACTCAAACGTTTTCAGTCTGTCGATATAGTTGTTCATAAACATACTTGTTTCATTCGTGCAAAAAGCGTCGGTATCATCCATGATATGATATGATATTATATTACACATGCAATTGGTTATTTCAACATCTTTATACATTTTTTGTCTCAAAAATACTCTTGGTCAAACGTTACGAGTTTTGTTCTCTTGGCTTTTGAGCTCAACAAAATCCCATTAATGGTTTGAAGTCGTTTTGTGGGATCTTGGTGTGTCCAGCACAAATCATATTTCGGATTGATCAGAATAACCTCAATATCGACATAGTACACAATTTCCGTATCTGTCGCTTTCCAACATTGATCTCGCGTCGAAAATGTAAACTTCACATCTGGATAGAGATCCATGATGTACATTTCGACAGCTTTGTTCCACTGTTCGAGGTTTAAACGTAACATGTGTCGAAAAAAACCTAAATCTTTGAGTTCGACGGCTAGCATTGTTTTGTGTGAAGTGTACTAAGTCAAATTACTGCTATATAACATTTTCTACCAAACAAACAAACACATGTTAACGTTTCAACAAGTTTATTCAATATTTTGCACATCGACAATTGACAGGCACGCAGTGACAGGTCCAGCATCGGTGCATTCGGTTTATACGTCGCTGTGTTATTTTGCCCACGCTGAGAAAGAATGGAGGACGTTTCGCCACCGCAATTTCGGCATCCCAGTCCTCAGTTTTTGGAGTGACGGTTTCTGAAACAGAACAAGCAAAAGTTAGTTACAGCATTCAACGTTTACAATCAAACCTCCAACACTAACATATGAAATTCTTAACAACATACTTTTTATCTCAGACAGCCTAATCTCCATATCCCAGTCCTCAGTTTTTGGAACCCGGAATGTAGTTGCTGGCACAGACATGTTATCGCTTTGAAGGTTAGATCAAGAATGATTTGATCTACCAGTCATGTAGCGCCTTTTATTTGCAGCGACTCTTTGACAACCACTAACCCAAAGCTGTTGTTACTTGTTTCAGTATACAGAATATTTAGGTTTTTGTTGGCCGTATTGTATTCACAAGAAACGAAGTTGTACTTTGATTGCATCAAACGCTCAATTTCCTCACGAAGTGTCGCTGAGTCATCTTGCTGCGAGACCTCAAGAATGCTTCTCATGCGAAATGAGTCAAGTTGTTTGTTCCAAAAATCAGTAGTGCATTTGGGTACGAGTGTTTGACCATAACGTTTGATTAGACACGAAGCCAGTTTGTCATGCGTATTCTTTGAAAATGTTAGTACTCCAATCATACTTAAGGCTTGTGTCAAGTAATAGCTCGTAGCTGCCATATCTTTGGTACATGTTCTTGAAAAATAAAGGTGACACTGATGAACCTCATTGCCGTAGTTATCTTCGTAATCGGTTTGTTCGCAAAGCAGAAAATCAGACCCATTGCTTTGAGAACCACTAAACCTGAGCTTCACAAACTGTATGTATTCAGGTTTAGATATATGAATGACAACTTGTTCTAGGTCTGTTTGTGTGAAATCAACAGGCAAAACATGTTTTTCTTTGATAACAATGTAACACGATGAATCGAAACCAAAGTTTTGATTAATGTGTGTAGCTAGCAACTCGGGTTGGTTTGCTTTGATGAGTGTATTCAATTTGCTTTCGCCTTTCCTTTCGCTGCAACGAGCCATTTCTGTTATTCAAATTCAACAATTTAGGTTTTTATCATGGAATTTGTAATACGACGACTTGTATAAATACTGCAACAAAAACTGAATGTGTCTCATTTACAATCTGACAACAGAAGCGACAACATGTCGGTCCAAACATTGTGCGAAAAATTCATTCGTGAGAAAAGAAATTTCAATGCGAATGGTCACCAAAAGAAGTACATGTTCAGCGTTACATGTCCTTTCACAGATGTCGAGGGACTGCGTTTTACGTCGATAACTAACAGTCCGTATGACTACTTGAACTACAAGCCAACGCTGGACCATGTGTTTCTCGATGAACCGACACTAGCTGCGTTTGAACGATATGTTGACTTGATGTTTTCTGTTGCCGATGAAAAGATTGATATGTGCTACTTCAAAATATTGAAAACATTAGTACCAGAACATTTCGCAACTCTAACCGAGCGCATAAAGAAGGGTAGATACATGCAGTCGAATCCCACGTTAAACTACAGACTGCCGATATGCATAATACCAGTGTTGGAGTTGCACGGAATCGAGGAGTTTAGCAAAGTCTATTCGGTGAAATCCACTTGCCTATCTTTGGAAAGGACACAGATACGATTGAAGCTGAACACCTACTTTCGAGCAGTCATGACATTACTCGATTGTTCGGAAAATGATATCGTGGAAATATTGGTGAAAAAAGGAGTGCTACCGAGTAAAAACTTTCAGCTTGTCAGTACACAGAAAGAGCTCACAATAGGTCTGAAAATTGTGAGAAGCTGTGGTGAAATATACGAAGCGTTGCAAACTGGCATCGAAATGAGAGAGATGAATGCTAACGTATACTCACTGCAACCAAAATATGGATATCCAAATACAAATTTGTGTCAGGCGTTAGAGGTTTTGTTTGTGATGCATCCTTTGTACATAAAGCATTGGAAGAGTCTTCAAATTGAAACGGAGCTGATTGATGGGGGAAAGGGAAGACTAACCAATGCTATTCCTAATCGTAAACGCAAATTTGCTGAACATTCAAAGGATCAGTCCAGTCTCCCCAAAAAGATGCTTTGCAAAACACAAGAACAAACATGGAATGACTTGCCTTGTTCTGATAAGAAGGCGTGTTCGGAGCAAAACGAGATAATCAGTATGCCGGTCGATTTGGCAGTCGTGAAAGAAGAAATCGTGGAAACGTTCACCCCAGAACAAGAGGTACAAGAAAACCCGATGCCCGTAAGCGATATGTTGCCCGAAGAAGACCCATGTAAAGTTTACTTCATCAATCAGTGTCAAAACGAAGAACACGAAGATATGCTCTCTCAAGCGGTTAGAACATGCATTCCCAACATTCACATCCCACCGAACTTTGTCGCATTTTGTGTGTCGAAGGAATTGCTGACAAACGGCCTCGTTTTGTACATTCCTGCAGATTTTGTGTTGTAGTCTGTTGTGTGCAAATTTTTTGTTATATAGCTATTACATGTGTTTTGTTAGATGAATGAAATAAAAACCAGCTATGTTGCGCTTCATACTATTTGTCTTGTTTGTGTCTCTATGTAGCTGTAACGATAACTGCTTCAAGAAATCGCCAGAGCGCGATCTGGGTATATACAATGGTGCATTCTCAATCGTTTCCTATGATGATGAGCTAGACAAGTTACGCAAAATTGTATATATTCCTGAGAGAATGTACACAACGCAATATGATATTCTCGAGGCCATACGAAAAGTCATAAATCAAAATTTGGGCGTGAAAGACAATTATTTGACCATTGATAATCACAGGGACAGGTTTTGTTTCCAAATCAAAGGCACACTCTTTTTGATTTTGACCCCGAATATAGGTAGGATGCTAGCTACTGATTCTCTATGGCGATTCTTGGTACCAGACAATACATCTAATCATGTTGCAGACATCGAAAAACGCAGTAGCGATAATAATTTCGTCACATCGACAGTTTCAAACGAAATTGACACACACACAAACAGCGAAATGGAAAACACAACGCTTGCTTATATCCCCAACAATGGTTGGACAACCACAAAGGTTAACAAAAAAAGCACGCAAGCAACACTGAGAGTTGCACACGAAAATACCACTAAAACATTAAGTAAAAAACATAACACATCAGTTGTCAATGCCCTTAGCGATGGTTCAACAACCACAAAGGTTGAAGAAAATAGCGATCTTGGCACATCGATAGTTGCAAACAAAACTAGCACACAACAAAACTACAGTGAAAACCATAACATAACGAGTGGTAATATCACTAACAATGGCTCAACAACCACAAAGGCAAACGAAAATAGCGAAACAGGATCTGTCCTTGTTATAATCGAAGTTGTGTTTTGCATTCTAGCCGTGTTTGCAATCGTTCTTGGACTTATAGGATTTGTGTATAACGTTATAAAAAACACAAGGGACTAAAATAAATATAAAACACACTTATACAAACGGATCTTGTCATTCTTGATGTTCTAAGCCAAGCATGCGGTCGTTTATCGTTTTGTGTTTGTTCATTGTTGTCCGCGCAAACACAACAGTTCAAAGCGTTTCTTCAACAACCACATCGAAAGTTGCAAACAAAACTAGCACACAACAAAACTACAGTGAAATCCATAACATAACGAGTGGTAATATCACCAACAATGGCTCAACAACCACAAAGGCAAACGATAATAGCGAAAAAGGATGTGTCGTTGTTATAAGCAAAGTTGTGTTTTGCATTCTAGCTGTGTTTGCAATCGTTCTTGGACTAATAGGATGTATGTCGTACGTAATAAAAAGATCATAGGAACTAAAATAAATATAAAACACACTTATACAAACGGATCTTGTCATTCTTGATGTTCTAAGCCAAGCATGCGGTCGTTTATTATTTTGTGTTTTTTCATTGTTGTCCGCGCAGGCACAACAGTTCAAAGCGTTTCTTCTTACGGTTTACAAAACTGTTATTGCAATGTGTGTGATCCGACTAAAAGTATTGGTAAAATATATGATGGATCTTGCTACTTTATCAGTATTGAGCAACAGTTCAAAGTTGGAAACCAGTTTTCAACGCACGTCAATGTACGTAAAACTGTAAACCGTACCGACTATAATGCATACGATGTGGTCATTTTTGGACAAAAAAACATTCATCTAAAAACGGTTTTCACTCAAGTAAGCAACGAATTTATTTTGAACAACATTCAAGGTTCTATCAAGATAGCGCTGTTCAACAACAAAGATAGGCCTGCTCAATGCGTTCATTTGTTCAAACGAAAATATTTGGGCATTTCATGCGAAACGGCTAACGTAGCGCTGTTAAAAGCGGATCGAGGAGAGTTTGTGACTGTGTCACCTTTCAATCCGCGTGCGTACAAGACATGTTCATTTGACGAAAACGCAGCAGCGTCGATCACATCACCTAAAACTTGTTTCGTGGTGAATGAAGATGGCCAGTGCTTACCAGCAGTGCTGCAAACAGAAGAAGAGTTTCAAAACGCTTTTGACTATCTGATTAACAGAACGCACGACCCGAAGGAGAATGCAATATCTCAAAATTTGATGTTCAAAATTGACACTCTGAACGAAACGCTCGAATTAAACGATTACGCGATAGTCTATTCGCGAGTGTCATATGATGTGAACAATACGTGCTTGTATATCGACGTGAATGAAAAATCTATTTCGTATGAAGATTGTACAACAAAACGAACTCTGTGTCAGATTAGAATTCCTGGTATGGGACTGGATTCACCGAGTGACGATGATTCCAAAATAAACAGCTTTTGGGTCTTATTTATTGCACTAACATTTGTGGTTGTTTCTTTGGTTATAGTTATAGTTATTGCGTATGTGTTGCAAGGATTTCAATCTAGACGTTTACAAACTACTACAACAGTTCAAATAACAAGCGCCTAACTCGAGTATAAAACCATTCACGCAAAGTCAGTAGTTGTCATAACGTAAAAAAATGTTCAGCTGTGAGTTTGTGGCTGCGATGGTAGCAAATTACTTGGAATGCAAGCAGTTTGAGGACTCAAATGACACTCTTTGTGACATCGTCGAATGTGTGATTTTGCTTGTAAATAGCACTGTTACGATGCATGTTCTTACAAAAGATGAACTGGCCATAGCTTGTTTTGATGAAGACTATTTCGCCGAATTGCTTGAACAAAAGCTGAACAATGGTTTGAGCTGGGATGTGTTTGTGACTGCATTTGTTTTGTTTGCGGCCGTCGTACGTGAAATATCGAATTACAACGCTGAAGGCTTCTATATTTTGGTGGTACTTACTTGTAATCGTAATCATGTTTTGACAGAATTCATCGTTTCTTGAACTCTCAATCCAAGAAAGAAAGCCTTAAAATGCCTCACATACATGTATCGATACTGTACATAGAACAACACCCATTTTTCGGAAGGTTCGGATGAAACTCATATCTTTGAACGTTGTATTTCTTCAAAAAGCAAAGTAAACTACAAACTTTTTGTCAAGCATGAATTAAAACTATCTTTTCTAGAACTAATGACACCGCATATTCCGCAAAATTCGGCTTGTTGATAAAAATACTCGTCGATGAAAACATAAAACACTTTGTTTACATACAATTGGGGCTTTTGTCGACTTTGTGAAATTTCGTGTTTTGGGGAAGGGACATGCATTTCGAGTTTTATGCTGTTGAGTTGAATAACGGCATACTATAAAAGGGCGAATTGATCGTGTTTAAATCATTTCGATTTTTGAAACTGAACGAACAACACGCATAATGAGTGACAGAAAAGCTTGCGAGCAATGGATGTCAGGTGTGGAGAAAAGTGGAGGTTTCCAGGCATGGTTAGAGAGGCAGAATAAGCATCGTGAGAATGAGTCGTTAGCTGGAAACAACAAAGCAGCTTGTGACAGATGGATTAAGAGCATGGGCGAAATGCTGCCAACTGTGTATGACACTACGTTAGTGATTGTGTGTCATAGGTGCAAAAACTTTTTTTCGATGGTGAACTTTTGCCGTAGATGCGAGGCCCTCAGCTGTGTGTCATGTACGCGGATCGACGATCGCTGCGAATGGTGTGGCGAAATTCAGGGTTACGGCCAAAACAGAGAAGCGAGGCTTTTGCATCTGTGATGGACTGATCGAGTGGACTATGTGGGCTGATCTAGTGGACTATGTAAACTGTTGTACGTTGTTGTTGCGAAAGATTGAATGTTTGAAATATTGATTGTTGCAGAATAAAATCGTTTGAAACTACATATACATAGTTGTTTGTATTTGCTTTGATTAGAGTTGGATAATATAGTTTGAGAAAACATACGACACTGGGTTATATCAATAACTAACGCAATAGCAAAATCAAACATTTGTGCACACAATAGTACTTGTTTTTCAACTTTGCGTTTGGTAGTTGCATGAATAAGTATATGTTACTACAAGAATAAGAACAAAACGAATTGAACGGTTCATGATATTTATTTACAACACGATCATACAAAACCTACTCATGTGTCTATCAATAGTCTTGTTCCTGGACCCACCATTCGCAAAAACTGGCAATTCGGTGAATGTTTATGGTGTTCCAAGAACGCATCGTCTGTAGGTTTCCAATGATACAACACAATGCCACAACGAAAACATTTGCAACGATCGTGTTGTCCCAAGTAGTACAACCCGCAAGAAGCAAGCTGGTATTTGTTTGGTTGTATTTGGGGAGACCAATACTCAAACGTTTTCAGTCTGTCGATATAGTTGTTCATAAACATACTTGTTTCATTCGTGCAAAAAGCGTCGGTATCATCCATGATATGATATGATATTATATTACACATGCAATTGGTTATTTCAACATCTTTATACATTTTTTGTCTCAAAAATACTCTTGGTCAAACGTTACGAGTTTTGTTCTCTTGGCTTTTGAGCTCAACAAAATCCCATTAATGGTTTGAAGTCGTTTTGTGGGATCTTGGTGTGTCCAGCACAAATCATATTTCGGATTGATCAGAATAACCTCAATATCGACATAGTACACAATTTCCGTATCTGTCGCTTTCCAACATTGATCTCGCGTCGAAAATGTAAACTTCACATCTGGATAGAGATCCATGATGTACATTTCGACAGCTTTGTTCCACTGTTCGAGGTTTAAACGTAACATGTGTCGAAAAAAACCTAAATCTTTGAGTTCGACGGCTAGCATTGTTTTGTGTGAAGTGTACTAAGTCAAATTACTGCTATATAACATTTTCTACCAAACAAACAAACACATGTTAACGTTTCAACAAGTTTATTCAATATTTTGCACATCGACAATTGACAGGCACGCAGTGACAGGTCCAGCATCGGTGCATTCGGTTTATACGTCGCTGTGTTATTTTGCCCACGCTGAGAAAGAATGGAGGACGTTTCGCCACCGCAATTTCGGCATCCCAGTCCTCAGTTTTTGGAGTGACGGTTTCTGAAACAGAACAAGCAAAAGTTAGTTACAGCATTCAACGTTTACAATCAAACCTCCAACACTAACATATGAAATTCTTAACAACATACTTTTTATCTCAGACAGCCTAATCTCCATATCCCAGTCCTCAGTTTTTGGAACCCGGAATGTAGTTGCTGGCACAGACATGTTATCGCTTTGAAGGTTAGATCAAGAATGATTTGATCTACCAGTCATGTAGCGCCTTTTATTTGCAGCGACTCTTTGACAACCACTAACCCAAAGCTGTTGTTACTTGTTTCAGTATACAGAATATTTAGGTTTTTGTTGGCCGTATTGTATTCACAAGAAACGAAGTTGTACTTTGATTGCATCAAACGCTCAATTTCCTCACGAAGTGTCGCTGAGTCATCTTGCTGCGAGACCTCAAGAATGCTTCTCATGCGAAATGAGTCAAGTTGTTTGTTCCAAAAATCAGTAGTGCATTTGGGTACGAGTGTTTGACCATAACGTTTGATTAGACACGAAGCCAGTTTGTCATGCGTATTCTTTGAAAATGTTAGTACTCCAATCATACTTAAGGCTTGTGTCAAGTAATAGCTCGTAGCTGCCATATCTTTGGTACATGTTCTTGAAAAATAAAGGTGACACTGATGAACCTCATTGCCGTAGTTATCTTCGTAATCGGTTTGTTCGCAAAGCAGAAAATCAGACCCATTGCTTTGAGAACCACTAAACCTGAGCTTCACAAACTGTATGTATTCAGGTTTAGATATATGAATGACAACTTGTTCTAGGTCTGTTTGTGTGAAATCAACAGGCAAAACATGTTTTTCTTTGATAACAATGTAACACGATGAATCGAAACCAAAGTTTTGATTAATGTGTGTAGCTAGCAACTCGGGTTGGTTTGCTTTGATGAGTGTATTCAATTTGCTTTCGCCTTTCCTTTCGCTGCAACGAGCCATTTCTGTTATTCAAATTCAACAATTTAGGTTTTTATCATGGAATGTGTAATACGACGACTTGTATAAATACTGCAACAAAAACTGAATGTGTCTCATTTACAATCTGACAACAGAAGCGACAACATGTCGGTCCAAACATTGTGCGAAAAATTCATTCGTGAGAAAAGAAATTTCAATGCGAATGGTCACCAAAAGAAGTACATGTTCAGCGTTACATGTCCTTTCACAGATGTCGAGGGACTGCGTTTTACGTCGATAACTAACAGTCCGTATGACTACTTGAACTACAAGCCAACGCTGGACCATGTGTTTCTCGATGAACCGACACTAGCTGCGTTTGAACGATATGTTGACTTGATGTTTTCTGTTGCCGATGAAAAGATTGATATGTGCTACTTCAAAATATTGAAAACATTAGTACCAGAACATTTCGCAACTCTAACCGAGCGCATAAAGAAGGGTAGATACATGCAGTCGAATCCCACGTTAAACTACAGACTGCCGATATGCATAATACCAGTGTTGGAGTTGCACGGAATCGAGGAGTTTAGCAAAGTCTATTCGGTGAAATCCACTTGCCTATCTTTGGAAAGGACACAGATACGATTGAAGCTGAACACCTACTTTCGAGCAGTCATGACATTACTCGATTGTTCGGAAAATGATATCGTGGAAATATTGGTGAAAAAAGGAGTGCTACCGAGTAAAAACTTTCAGCTTGTCAGTACACAGAAAGAGCTCACAATAGGTCTGAAAATTGTGAGAAGCTGTGGTGAAATATACGAAGCGTTGCAAACTGGCATCGAAATGAGAGAGATGAATGCTAACGTATACTCACTGCAACCAAAATATGGATATCCAAATACAAATTTGTGTCAGGCGTTAGAGGTTTTGTTTGTGATGCATCCTTTGTACATAAAGCATTGGAAGAGTCTTCAAATTGAAACGGAGCTGATTGATGGGGGAAAGGGAAGACTAACCAATGCTATTCCTAATCGTAAACGCAAATTTGCTGAACATTCAAAGGATCAGTCCAGTCTCCCCAAAAAGATGCTTTGCAAAACACAAGAACAAACATGGAATGACTTGCCTTGTTCTGATAAGAAGGCGTGTTCGGAGCAAAACGAGATAATCAGTATGCCGGTCGATTTGGCAGTCGTGAAAGAAGAAATCGTGGAAACGTTCACCCCAGAACAAGAGGTACAAGAAAACCCGATGCCCGTAAGCGATATGTTGCCCGAAGAAGACCCATGTAAAGTTTACTTCATCAATCAGTGTCAAAACGAAGAACACGAAGATATGCTCTCTCAAGCGGTTAGAACATGCATTCCCAACATTCACATCCCACCGAACTTTGTCGCATTTTGTGTGTCGAAGGAATTGCTGACAAACGGCCTCGTTTTGTACATTCCTGCAGATTTTGTGTTGTAGTCTGTTGTGTGCAAATTTTTGTTATATAGCTATTACATGTGTTTTGTTAGATGAATGAAATAAAAACCAGCTATGTTGCGCTTCATACTATTTGTCTTGTTTGTGTCTCTATGTAGCTGTAACGATAACTGCTTCAAGAAATCGCCAGAGCGCGATCTGGGTATATACAATGGTGCATTCTCAATCGTTTCCTATGATGATGAGCTAGACAAGTTACGCAAAATTGTATATATTCCTGAGAGAATGTACACAACGCAATATGATATTCTCGAGGCCATACGAAAAGTCATAAATCAAAATTTGGGCGTGAAAGACAATTATTTGACCATTGATAATCACAGGGACAGGTTTTGTTTCCAAATCAAAGGCACACTCTTTTTGATTTTGACCCCGAATATAGGTAGGATGCTAGCTACTGATTCTCTATGGCGATTCTTGGTACCAGACAATACATCTAATCATGTTGCAGACATCGAAAAACGCAGTAGCGATAATGAATTTCGTCACATCGACAGTTTCAAACGAAATTGACACACACACAAACAGCGAAATGGAAAACACAACGCTTGCTTATATCCCCAACAATGGTTCGGACAACCACAAAGGTTAACAAAAAAAGCACGCAAGCAACACTGAGAGTTGCACACGAAAATACCACTAAAACATTAAGTAAAAAACATAACACATCAGTTGTCAATGCCCTTAGCGATGGTTCAACAACCACAAAGGTTGAAGAAAATAGCGATCTTGGCACATCGATAGTTGCAAACGAAAACTAGCACACAACAAAACTACAGTGAAAACCATAACATAACGAGTGGTAATATCACCAACAATGGTTCAACAACCACAAACGTTGACGAAAATAGCGAAAACATATCTGTGGTCGTTATAATCGAAGTTGTTTTTGCCATACTAGCATGTTTTGCAATTATTCTCGGACTGATAATATTTGTGTCAAATGTCATGAAAAAACAACGAACCTAAAATAAATATAAAAGACCTTTACAAACGCATCTTGTCATTCTTGATGTTCTAAGCCAAGCATGCGGTCGTTGATCATTTTGTGTTTTTGCATAGTTGTCCGCGCTGACACAACATTTCAAAACGTTTCTTCAACAACCACATCGAGAGTTGCAAACAAAACTAGCACACAACAGAACTACAGTAAAATCGATAACATAACGAGTGGTAATATCACCACCAATGGCTCAACAACCACAAAGGCTAACGAACATGGCGAAAAAGGATCTGTCGACGTTGTGTTTTGCATTCTAGTCGTGTTTGCAATCGTTTTTGGAATAATAGGATTTATGTCGTACGTAATAAAAAGATCATAAGAACTAAAATAAATATAAACACACTTAAACAAACGGATTTTGTCATTCTTGATGTTCTGAGCCAAGCATGCGGGCGTTTATCATTTTGTGTTTTTTCATTGTTGTCCGCGCAGACACAACAGTTCAAAGCGTTTCTTCTTACGGTTTACAAAACTGTTATTGCAATGTGTGTGATCCGACTAAAAGTATTGGTAAAATATATGATGGATCTTGCTACTTTATCAGTATTGAGCAACAGTTCAAAGTTGGAAACCAGTTTTCAACGCACGTCAATGTACGTAAAACTGTAAACAGTACCGACTATAATGCATACGATGTGGTCATTTTTGGACAAAAAAACATTCATCTAAAAACGGTTTTCACTCAAGTAAGCAACGAATTTATTTTGAACAACATTCAAGGTTCTATCAAGATAGCGCTGTTCAACAACAAAGACAGACCTGCTCAATGCGTTCATTTGTTCAAACGAAAATATTTGGGCATTTCATGCGAAACGGCTAACGTAGCGCTGTTAAAAGCGGATCGAGGAGAGTTTGTGACTGTGTCACCTTTCAATCCGCGTGCGTACAAGACATGTTCATTTGACGAAAACGCAGCAGCGTCGATCACATCACCTAAAACTTGTTTCGTGGTGAATGAAGATGGCCAGTGCTTACCAGCAGTGCTGCAAACAGAAGAAGAGTTTCAAAACGCTTTTGACTATCTGATTAACAGAACGCACGACCCGAAGGTGAATGCAATATCTCAAAATTTGATGTTTAAAATTGACAGTCTGAACGAAACGCTCGAATTAAACGATTACGCGATAGTTTATTCGCGAGTGACATATGATGTGAACAATACGTGCTTGTATATCGACGTGAATGAAAAATCTATATCGTATGAAGATTGTACAACAAAACGAACTCTGTGTCAGATTAGAATTCCTGGTATGGGACTGGATTCACCGAGTGACGATGATTCCAAAATAAACAGCTTTTGGGTCTTATTTATTGCACTAACATTTGTGGTTGTTTCTTTGGTAATAGTTATAGTTATTGCGTATGTGTTGCAAGGATTTCAATCTAGACGTTTACAAACTACTACAACAGTTCAAATAACAAGCGCCTAACTCGAGTATAAAACCATTCACGCAAAGTCAGTAGTTGTCATAACGTAAAAAAATGTTCAGCTGTGAGTTTGTGGCTGCGATGGTAGCAAATTACTTGGAATGCAAGCAGTTTGAGGACTCAAATGACACTCTTTGTGACATCGTCGAATGTGTGATTTTGCTTGTAAATAGCACTGTTACGATGCATGTTCTTACAAAAGATGAACTGACCATAGCTTGTTTTGATGAAGACTATTTCGCCGAATTGCTTGAACAAAAGCTGAACAATGGTTTGAGCTGGGATGTGTTTGTGACAGCATTTGTTTTGTTTGCGGCCGTCGTACGTGAAATATCGAATTACAACGCTGAAGGCTTCTACCACCTGAATAAACTACAGAACGTGTTCCGTAAATATAGACTTACTGACTGGGTTGCAAATCAACCTGGTAAATGGACATCGTTTGTACAGTATTGTAAGCGAGTTTGTTGAATAAAAAGTAGAAAACAGAAAAATACGTTTTTGGTTGTTTTATTCATATGTTCAATCATCACATTCACGGTCGCTCTGTAAACTAAACGATAAATTTGATTCCAACTCTACAAACAAATCGTTTTTATCAAAAATGTTTTTGATACCAATCATATCGATGATTTCCTTACACATAGCACAGCCGTTGGATTTCAGTAAATCATATTTCTTTTCAGTCTCGCCATTTCGATCAGAAATACTGAAAAGCAGTTTCGTTTCATCTAGTGTATCCCGTATTATTAGATCGACATCGGCGTAATTATCGTCGTTGATTTCGACGTTTCCAACAACATCTTCAACAAGCATTAAGTACACGCTAAGATGAACTGTGATTCCAAAGCACGTTAGTTTAATTTCGTACTTAAACTCAGGTCTTGGCTCGAAATAACAATTTGACCAACCCGGTTGAAACGTTTCAGATCTATACGCATAGAACTTCTTAACTTTGGGCTTTTCCGTTGATGTGATGCTCAAATGCTTCGATACTATTTCCCACAACTGTTTTGCATCAGCTTGTGACTTGATTTTCCTTTTCCTTTTTTCAATGCGATCATACTTCGACATTTGCGGACGAGCATAAGATGACCATCTGCGTCCAAAGTACATGTTTTGAAATGTAACACTTTCCCATATTAACTGACACTTAAATGGTTTGTGATCGAAATCGTTACAAAATGTGCATATATATTAGCTCTACGCAGAGTTAACTTCATTTGTTGATGTTTGCGACTATATTTCTTGGCATTTTGCTAATTCAATTAATCATCGAAGAACGAAACCCAGATTTTTGGGATCGCAAAAAGACTAAACGTTAAAACAACAAGAAAAAGCCACGATTGCTGTTACAATCCTTGCGTTGATTTGTATTCAAGACTTGCAATGCGACCCGACGGTGAATGCGATATCTCATAATTTGATGCTTAAAATTGACAGTCTGAACGAAACGCTCGAATTAAACGATTATGTGATAGTTTATTCGCGAGTGTCATTTGATGGGAACAATACGTGCTTGTATATCGACGTGAATGAAAAATGTATTTCGAATGAAAATTGTACAACAAAACGAACTCTGTGTCAGATTCGAATTCCTGGCATGGGACTTGATTCATCGAGTGACGATGATTTCAAAATAAACAGCTTTTGGGTCTTTTTTATTGCACTAACATTTGTGGTTGTTGCTTTGGTTATAGCTTTTGTTTTTGTGCAACTTTTCCTTGCATGGTCGTGGTGGTTTACAATGCCCGTAATCAAATGGCAACGATAGCAGACAAAGTGAAATGGTTTGTGATATAGATCGTTACAAAATTTGCATATAAAAGTTCTGCACAAAAAGTAAGCTTCATTTCATTTCTTGATGTTTGCGACTATATTTCTTGGCATTTTGCTTATTCGATTCATCATCGAAGAACGAAACCCCGATTTTTGGGATCGCAAAAAGACTAAACTTGACAACAACAAGAAGCCATGATCGGTGTTACAATGCTTGCGATAATCTGTATTCAAGACTTACGATGGTGGTTTTCTGTTAGAAAAATACGAAAAGAATGCATACAGGTTATGAAAGAACTTCGTGAACGCTTTCAAGCAAATAGTTGCTGTGATTGCAAAGACTGCAAAAAACGTATGGCTCAACTTCACCTGGAAAAAGAGCAAGCAGTGAAAGACTCGCGTACTTGTATAGTTTGCTGCAATGAAGAGAAAACCTTTGCCGTAACACCATGCATGCACCTTTTCTGCGTACACTGTTGCTGGCACATGCATATATACGGGAACAAATGCGCTGTTTGTAGATCTGAAATATTTGATTGGAAGCGGATTCATTGGACTGATTAGTGTTATGACTTTTATTGCATGCTTGTGTGTGTATTTGTTTGAATAGTATCGTCAAATAAAATGTTGAAATGAATTTCATGTTTTAGTTGTTAGTTGGTAGATAAGATGCAAGTATATTAACATTATGGTTTTTATCTTGCTGCGTGAAGAAAACAAACACGAAAACAAACACGCAAGTTTACTGTTTTTACTCTTTATTTTCGACATACAACAAACAACATTTATACATACAATATTTAGTTCATAACATTTTCTTCTCTGCGCTTTCGGCTCAGACTACGACTGAACACTTTTGTAAAGCTTCTCTTTCTAGTTCTTGACCGCTTTTCATCGTTTTCGCTAGGTTCGTTGACAGACATTGGTTTTTGGTTTTCCTTAGACTCGTTTTCTCTTCTGAGCAATTCGTTATCATACGCGGTTTTGTTGTGAAATGTAAGAAGTTGTGGAATGCGTTTAAGAAACATCACCACTTCTGTCATGCCTAGGTGCTCAGCGAGTTCGATCATGTTTACCAGACTAGAGATTGACTGCCAATCCGAGTAATCTAGCGTGAGACCGTTACATTGGTACTCAGACAGGTTCATGAGAATTTCAAACACGTTCATCAATTCTTGAACACTGTACTTCGGCTGAATCTTGACATGATTTGTCTTAACGTTAGTGAACATTTTCACAATTGCTGCTGGGTATGATCTTTGTTCTTTGCCCACATAAAATACAACCCTGTCTTTGCTTTGTTTAAGCGACTGAATGAGCTTTGAAGAGATTTCAATACCAATATCGTACTTCAGTTTAGTGAACAAGCGATTAGTGGCTTCGGTGTCAGTGACCCGTTTAATATCTTTAACGTTTATGGTTGACATGGTTGACATGGTTGTGTGTGGTTTGAGTGTTTCTATAGAAAAACTAACCTTAAATAGATTTTTATCGCAGTTTTCCAAACCGTAATTTGTGATTGTATAGACAGTTGAACATCCACAAAAAGTCATGTTTTTTCTTGAGCTGGGAATCACATCCTATAGTGTTAATCATAACAAGAAAAACATAAACGCCTAAAAGCGAGTAAGGACAGAGTGAAGTGTTTCTCGAAGTTTTGTATGTATCGTAAATAAACTTTATGTATGTGGAATTGTTAACCGTACTTTCGTCAAACAGAGAGAAAAAATTGTAAGCTTTCAGTCGGTTGTATCCACACATTGGATAACCAAACACTGAGTCAAAATGACTTGTTATTTCGCTAGTTGTCAATTTCGTGAACAGCGACATGCGTTCATCGTCTTTGAACTCATTGAGAACCATCGTGACACACGTTTGAATTCCGCACCCGAGTTTCGAGTTAATATCTACTAGCTTGATTTCGAATGTGCGTATTTGCTCTTCGTATTCTGTTATGTACTGCAAAATGCATAGCGAACATTCGTTGTGATGTCTCGAGTACATGGGTGAAAACAAGTAGGTGTTTTGAGCTAACTGTTCGTCTTCGTCAATAATCAAATCCTCATCGATATCCATTGATAAAGAAACACATGTGTACAGTTCAATGGTACAATTTATTTAACATATATACGAAAATATGACAAATACAAGTCAACATAATCATACAATATTGCAACAACGTAGTCATTGGTCATCATCGCTCAATTCTAGATCACTGAGTATTGTTTTTTCCTTTTTCGGTTTCTTAACAGTTTTTTTTTCACCAGATTTTCGCATTCTCTTAACAGCCAGAGCGTTCATTATTTCCTCTTCATCATCGTTCAGCGTATCTGACATTTCTGCATCGGAGATGTCGATATCGGCATAGTTGCGTTTTTCCTCAACCTTGGAAGATTTGATTCGCTCTATCAAAGAAAACATGGTTTCGTCTTCCCCAGAACCGAGTATTTTGTTGAGCACATCAATTGGAACTCGATCGAAAACCTTGGAGCTCACAGTCTTCAAAACATCGTCTTGCAGGTTTTTTGTTTTCTTGATGCCCTTTATCAGATGCTGCGTTCTTACTTTGAGGCGTCTGTACTGCGCTAGTTTGGTATCAATCTGTTGTAATTTCTTAGAAAGGTCTTCTAACTTCGAACTATAGTTAGGCGACACGAAGACACCTGGCTCGACTTCAGAAACCCAATTCCTTTTCACGCCGTGTTGCAGGACAGCATTTGCAAACTCATTTATTCGTTCACGGTTGTTCAGCATTTGTTGTGCCTTCGTTGAAAGTTATTGCGAGTGTGCTTATTTCGTTAAACGCATCAATATATATACGTGTGAAAAAATAATGCACGCCTTACTTGTTCATCATTGGCTTGAATAATCGAATGTAGTACGCCTCTTTGGCTTTACGCACGTGCTTGTCTCGCTCTGTCTCCAAAACGAATACAGTGTACCGTTCCTTAACATCGCACAAGTGTTTCCCACATTCTATCAAATGGTCAGTAGCTCGACACAAATGCTGCTCTGTTCGAATATGAGAGTTGTGTGTATGAATGCGTTTTCTCATATTAATGGTCTCTCCAATGTACTCACCGCAGCAAGTGTTGCACTTCAGTACGTATATAACATCTGTTGATTTACAAGTTAAGTTCTCTCCATCTTCAACAATGTATACAAAACCACAATTGAACTGAAAACTATTTCCACTCTTTATTTGAGAACATAGAGTGCAGCGCTCACCGTTACATGGTTTAACTTTGTAGTCCATCAACAACTCAAAATAGTGAAATTATGACTGAAAATGTGTTTATGCGTTTTTTGTTACAAAAACATGAAGATCAGCTGGTACCGTGAAATTGATTCCTTGTTCCTGCATAGCACAAGTAATGTCAAAACACGAACAGTTTTGCGAATTTAGCTGACTGATATATAGAGTTTTACTAACTTTTGTGAAACAAAACTCGATTGTCAAGTCGAATATGAACACGTTTTCGTCTCCAATATCGTCTAGTATGGTTTCAAAAATGCTTTCGAGCAGTTCTTGTTCATTGATCAAAACGCTGATGCATTTAAAAACGTGGATGGAAAATTCTTGAGTGTTACCAATGCTCTCGCGTTCAATGGTATACATGTTGTCATACGAAGTCATTGTGAGTTATGACAATAGCGGATACAAACGCTTTGATATATGTTAACTCTTTACAACTGTTTCGTTATGCCGAGCTATGCTGTGTAGTACAATTATGAAGCAAATAGCAGCTATCACAAGCACAATGAATCCACCAACGCTAACAGCGACAGTTTCCCACAACGTTAGTTTTTTAAGTCCCGGTTTGTCATTCGATGCACTTTTACCAAACAATACCTCGCAAATTGTGAGTCCTTTTTTGCATTTTTCGAATGAAATTGTCTTTGATCGCATGTCGACATACGTGCATTCTTGTCCACTGTTCGTCCTTTTGTTGTACACAATGAAGTGTTCGCTTGTGACAGAACTGTCATCTATATTTTTTATTTGAAACTTTGACTCACTCATATTGTGTGCCGTGTTCTGAGTAATGCTAACCATATATGAAACAACCGTATTATCCAAATCGTAAACACTCGCAATACTTGAGTGCGAACAATTTGCATTAATCCGAAAACATTTGCCATTTTCCGCTTTCACAGCACCAATATCACAGTATGTGAAATTAGCCAATTGCATTTGTGGTACGCGAATGAAATGACCATTTCTGGCTATAAGCACAGCATTCGTGCTTTCGGTGCAGTTTTCAATATGGTATGTATTTCTGAATAACGACATACATTTTCTCTCAACAGTTTTGCCATCTTTGGTGCTGTAGACGGTAAGTTGATATGATGAGGATTTTTTTGCGAGAATAACTTCGTTACTCACTTGTTTCACTGTTTGACTTAGTATCTCATGTAAAGCACGATCACGTTCGTTGATAATCAAGAGTTTGTACTCGCGAAATGGAGAAGAATGCGTATTAGAGGAAATCTTGAATGATGAATCCAAGTTGATGAAATAGCAACGATTGTTATGTACTTTGCCGATTGTAGTAGAACGATTACATGTTAGGCAGTAACAATTTTGCAATCCATACGTAGATACTTCTGCAACGGTCTGCTTGTTGTGCTTAATTCCCATTTTATGCTTGTTGATAGCATCTTGCATATTTTGAAATTGTTGGTTAACGATGTTATCGTTTTTAACTGGCAGACTAACGGTGAGTTTTGGCTTGGTAAGAGCATTTTGAATTTTGTGAGAAGTTTGGTTAACAACAGTATTTTTTTTAACTGGCGGACTTATTTTGTTTTTTGGCTTGTTGGTAGAAGTTTGAATATCGTAAAATGTTTGGCTAACGAAAGTATTGGCATTTTGAATATCGTGAATTTTTTGGCTTACGATAGGGTCAACGATAGGTTTGTTTGTTACTGACAGAACTTTAGTGTTTTTGAAAAAAAAGTTAGAAAAATCGATAATTGGAATATTTTCAGCGCTTTGCTTTTCATCCAAATTATCGTCAGAGTAATCCTCATCAAAGTTATCCTCGTCAGAGTAATCCTCGTCAGATTGATCATAGTCAAAGTCGAACTTATCATCGATTTTTAAGCGGATCTCACTCATTTCTTGCTCTATTTGTGTAATTGTGTCTCGCAATTCTTTGGACTTAGAAGGGATTATTTCCAAACCTAGATCATATTCTTTGATATACTTGGCGACTGACAAATCATTCATTTTTCTCTTCAATAACGCATTTTTGATTCGTGTTAACGCATGATCCTGTTTTTCGGGACTAGCACCTTCTAAATTCACATCGCACCATGTTCCGAACGTTGTACACAGTTCAGTATTAAATCTGATGAAGGCATGACCGTGCATCCCATTTGCACAAATTTCACTTCCATCATAGGTCAATGAAAAATTGTACGGAAACAAAGGTATCCAAGCGTGTGTGTAAATCTCAGTAAACACAGATTCCACAAACTCACTGATAGAGTACGTTTTCGGCTCAATTTGCAATCTAACTAAAAGACTGGGTAAGTCGTAAGTGATAAACATTGATCCCGCTACAAAACCATCAACTACACTGTATACCGGTTTCGAAAACGCTTTTTTCTTGTTCGGACATCTAGATAGACCTATGGATTTGCATTGTTGCTCATGTCCTTCTAAACTAAACTCTGGGTTTTTCATCCATTTGTTGAAAAATTGTAAATTTTCTTTGACATCGTCGTATAATGACAAATACTCATAGGTTACGTTTATCAACACATAAAATAAACCATTCGTAACGTCAATCGGTTTGTCCTGTACATGCTTCAAACAAGACGGTTCATAAAAATTTGGTTTAGGACGTCCTAACGCATTTGTTTGTAAAACTAAGGGAAAAAACAGGGCGACTATATGCACAAACATATACATGACGAGTTTTTGATGCATTGTCATTTTGGAAAGTTCCTATATAAGTATTTTCTACAAACAAATTGAAGTTATTTGTCTTCCAGTCATTCACATGGATTACACCACAAATAGCATTCCTATGTGTCTGTGGACAGATTTCCAGCATGTAGAAATAAATACAAGAGAACATTTTGCACATCAATTCGAAACGTACGCAAGACTCAAAGCTTCTCTATCTACAACCAACGAAGTTGATAATGTGTCTATTTGATGAAATTGTTGAATTTGTTTGCAGCAAAACAAACATAAGCAAAATCAAGATTCAACATGCGCTGATGGACTCTTGTACTTCAAGGAAAACCTTTTCAGTTTGGTGTTTTGTGATCAAGGATGTGACAAACGAAACTTTGAGAGTTCTTGCTACGAAAGCGAACCGGTGCAGATTCGATTTGATGTATAATTATACTCACGGTGGAAACTGGATATGTGGCGCAATAGATTTCCACGGTTCGGAGAAGTCAGAAGATATTATCCAAGCGATACTTGAAACAGAGAACGTTTTTGAAATATTTAGCGCACACGCGATGACTAGATATACCAATAAAATTACCATGAGTAATATTGTATCACATCGTGATTTGTTCAGAACATACTCAAATAACAAACAACACGCAAAATTGTTTCAAGGTTTTTTATTAACACATACAATCGATTACAACAGAACAAACATGTGTTGATTTTCATATCCATCCTTGTGCTACGTACTGATGGTATATATCTTTTGGTTCGTTGATTAGCATGTGTTGATATACATATTCATCCATGTATCGATCGTATGCCTCATCGAATGCCTCATAATCAGAAAAATAAATATGGTGGGCCTCTTCTTCCACCTTTTTATCAATCAAATATTCATATGGCGATAGAACATAGGGTACACGTTCAATTTGATTTTGTTCTTCATCATCGACGCCACCGATTTCGTCCGCAAAACAATTGTCGAATTCTTCTTTATATTTTTCCTCCAAAAAACGTTCGTAAGATTGCAAAAACTGATCTTCTATCATATCATCGATATCACGGCTTCTGCAAACCCAACACATTTTTCGATCATGTATTTTTACATCTCGATCATTGGAAACTGTTTGAGTTGTGTAATTATCATCGTCGTTTTTTTCCTGGCAATATGTTTGTTTTTGATCTCGATTTGCATTGCGTATTTTTGTTCTTCGTTTTGAAAGTTGCCTTTGCAAACGCCTTTGTTCAGCCTTTTTACATTGCTTTTCAGTTTGTTTTTTATAGGAATTGGGGCGGGTACGAGTACAAGTCTTTTCAATTTTCGCCGTAAGCAGGTCATCGAAATCACTGTAATCATCGTATTCGTCATCATTTTGGTTATCTTTGGTTTGAAGGATATCAACCGATTTCGTTGAACATCGTTGGTTATTGCTTTCTGTTTTCGCAATTCCATTGTTCGCTTTTTGATATAGCTTGGAAAACTCATTTTGTAAGTACCGACCGAATGATTCATTGTCAAAAGGACAAGCACGGCTAAACCGTCGCTGACTAAGTTTCACTTCTTCTTCTGTGTTCATGACCCAATCGAACACAAAAGGGCAAACGGGGCACAGCTGTCGATGCCTCAGTTTTACATCTTCTTTATCCATGTTCCAAATGGAAATGTGCACATGGCAAAACACGCATCGAACGCACTCAATAGTTTCGGAGATTACACAAGTGTCGTAGATGAACCCTTGGCTAGCCAGGTCTTCCTTTGACACGCCGTAACGACCATAGCCGCTTATATGCGGATTAATGCTTCGTTTTGATGGCCTGTTTTCGTAAGATTGAAGTCTTTGATACAACGACATGTTTGCGAACGAACGTTTTTAGACTCAGTAAAGCATTCATCTGCTATTTATACAAAAAATTGTAATGTAAATTTTATGTCCATCCATGTAGCGATCAAATGCCTTATTGTCAGAAAAATAAAACGCCCGGCAAAATTAGCGGGGGGGTCTTTTTTAAAACCCCACCCCCTTATTAAACCGTCAGAACATTTTCCGGGCATATCATATAGCGCCGCATCCCGCACCAAAAATGCACACAAGAAAAAAGTGGCTGTGGTATATATATATATATATATATATATATATATATATATATATATATATATATATATATATATATATATATATATATATATTGTTTGTTTGTTTGTTAAAATATATATATTTATATTTATCATCATTTTATCAATGTCTTATAAAATATTGGCTTTTGCAGAGCCACGCCGAAAGATCTTTGTCAATATAAACATTTTAACTCACAAACAAAACATATATAATATTCGTTAAACAACAAAACTGAAGTTTGTAAGGTTATTGTAATTTGCAAGTAAAACATGTTTACGATATTGAAACTTTTTAAAATGTGACGAAACAATTTGTTGGAAAAAGTTTGATTTCGGAATAATACATTTTCTGATACATTATAGCGAGAGAAACTCGTGTAACTTTTTATGTAAGACAAATAATATATTACCTTTGCACTACATTTACACTACAAATCTGGAATTTCATAATTGGTTGGTTGTTTAATAGTTTTGATAAAAAACACCGCTTCTATCTTGTATAGTCCATAGCTATATTGTTGTCTTGCACTTAGATGTACATAGACTGAGACGCACACCGACAGTTTCGAACAAGGACATTAAGGGTGGTTACACTTTTCGTTTATTCGCGTTGATGTGTTTCATCTCAATAAATTATCATTCAGTGAAAAAAACATGCACATATGCAAATATAATGTATAAAGTTTTTCCACGGGCTTTAAGGGCTTTGCCGAGTTCAAAGGGTTTCTTTATCAAAAATGCAACCTTTTTGTTTTATGAGTATCAGAAGTTGCTTTTTACATTAAAGACACTGCAAAGCTATTTATTTCATATCCCCTAGTATTTGTGTAACATCATCATGGATACACACGTTACATATGTGACGTGCATATGCGACGTCCATTTAATAAGGTATAAGGTATATGCATTATATTTACAAGAAATTCCGTAGAATTGTTGTCTGCGTAATATCAACACATAACTGAATTATTCGTGATTCCATTCAGACATGTACATCAGGTGATTGGAATAAAGATGTGTATGTTTATGTAAGACGTACCACATAAAATAGACAAACAGTACAAATAAAAATACATGTGGCTCTACTGCCTTTGAACGGTCAATGCAAAAATGCATATGGAGTTAAAAGCAATTAAAAGGTCATCCACATCTCACACCTAGCCCAGATATATATCATAAAACTTAAATTGGAAATTCCAACTAACCCTGTTAAATCGGAATTCACATCTAACTCCGATCAAAAAATAAAATTGAATACTGGTCAATTTATTGACCGTTGGACTGCTTAGTAGTCGATTTCTTACTACAGCAACAGAGTTTTAACTTCCCGAGGCATGATAACATGAACCAAAACAGAGCTAAATCTCATCTTTTAGTTTTAAGCTAAAAAGATATATGACAAGACAAGACAAGAAAAGACAAGACAAATTATTTCGTAATTAAAGGCCATCTGTCCAAAATGCAATTTACAGACATGTCACATTATACATACATGAGTTGTGAGTAGTTTTATGTTTGTGCCTTGTGCATTATGAAACAATGATTTTTTCTTCAATTTTAGATCATTTTTCGTTTTTATCAGATTAATAAAATCGATTTATTTTCTGTTTTCACTATACCACGAAAAAAAGTATATGATACGTTCTTCGTGAAATTTTGAACAATGATAAAATACCTGAAATTCGTTTTAAATGACAAAAGTGTTTTCTACATTTAGACCATGTGTACAATATCTAAGATCATGTGCTTTACCAACATATCGCCCAGTTTTAATAAGAAACTAATGGTTGGAACATCTAAACTTTGCAAGTGCTTTTCTTTAGTAAAATGGTATTTTAAGTAAAATATATTTTTTCTTGTACAATCAATGATTTATACATTCTTTATGTTTCACATTTAGACGAATCGAATAAACTTCCTGACCATTTTTCTTGTTTCAACAAAAAAGATCTTTAAAAAATTGTAAAAATACATCAACATTACCAACATCCTGATAAACCCAGATATAACCAAAACCATAATAAAATAAAAGATTTTTAACAGAAGTAGCCCAATTGGTCCTTCCGATTTCATCCTGGCGTTTCAACATATTATAACAGTTTTTGGGGTATCTATGCAATTGCATGTGAATAAATTTGCACTAGTGTTTAACACACTTGAAATGATAGTCTATAAATAATTCTAATATACCAAACTTCCCTAGAGCCATACAATTGTTGGTTGACCGATTTAGACCAAGAAAATCTTTGCAAAATTGAGTCTGGATTTGTTCTATGTTTTCAGAAAAGGTATGGCCCCATATGTCCGCCTCGTATGTATGGATTGGCTTTACCATTGAGTCAACAAGTTAGAAATAATCTTGAAGGTCAAATTTTCCAAAATAGCCTTGGTAGCTTTGTTATCGCATTAATGGATTTGTTTGCTTGAATTGCCAACTAAGCTTTAGCCTGGGACCAATTTAATTAAGGAGTAATCAATAAACCCATGTATTTGTACACTGATGTAACATTTATACGATGTACATTATAGAACCTATTTTCATATGACCGCAATGGGCCACCATTTCTTAATACAATTATTTCGGTTTTATTTTCATTTACAGCCATGCCACTTATTTGGCAAAAATCATAGATACTATTCAGGTGACGCTGTAGTTCAATAGCGGTTTAAGAGCAACCCGCTACATCCTTGATGGCATCGGTCACGTAGGTAAAGGGATAACTCATTTATGAATAATTAAAAATGATCGTGCTAGTTACATCCCCTTGCCTTGTACAAATGTTACAATGTTATATATGACACGCACGCGACTCCGCAAATTTGAGTTCATAGAGACAATGACCTTATATAGTTTTCCTTTAAAACTTATTTTCTGCATTATATAAAATAGTTTATAGTGCAATATCCCATCATAGGCCTTTTGAAAATCAACGAATCAGACATTAAACCTGCCTCCTGGTTTAGTTATATATTTTTTAACCATGCTTTGTAAGACGAATATGTTATCTATTGTAAAATAATCTTAACGAAAACCTGATTGCGACTCGTCTAATTTACCAAAATCTTCGGACAAAGTACATAGTCATGAATTTACAATATTTCAAAATATTTTATACACAACATTTATCAATGAAATACCTCAATAATTTGTCGGTTCCATGTTAGAACCGTTTTTGTGTAAGGGAACAATAATGCTTTCGCCCCACATGTCAGGAAATATTGCTGTATTTAGAATGTGATTAAAAAGCGACCAAGTACTGGGCATATAACATTAGCGGCGTGTTTATAACACTCTGCACCTAGACTATCAAGCCCCTGCGTCTTTCCCATTTTTTATTGTTTAATACTTATCATTAGTCCTTCGTGTGTTATAAGGCTATTAAGAACTAAATCATATTCAGGTAAAGCAGCTTCTTCAGAAGTTCTAATTTAGAGCATATTTTCTCGAAATAATAATTGATTAAAATAATTAAGCCAATCAATTTGTTTGCTAAAAGTTGCACTATACAAAAATTATACGAAAACATGCATAGACTTTTACTTTCACGAAGACTTAATCCCGAGTCCGTCAAGAATATACCATTATTGACTTGGTGATTAACTTAAAATTATATTGAATATTATTGAAAGTAGTCGAGTTTGGTAATGCTAGTATAATAATCTAACAATATGCTATGAATGCCGAAAACATTCCGGTACAACTCAATTTTGGAATTACATAGAATTGTATGTTTGATACACGGATGTCAAGAACAGTGTTTATGTTATCAAAATACCTGGCACTCTTATTGAGTAATTTGTGTTTATTCTTTACTTATTTTGTAAAGCACATAAGAAGTCGTATTGTGTGTTAAACAAATCGTTGGAATATAAGCCGTCCAATGATACAGACTGTTTAAGTTAAGTGTTATCATCACATCGTAGTCAATAATTATTGATATGTCTCATTTGAACTAGTAATTATTAATGTTAACGAGTATAATAGTTGTAATTATTCAATTGTCTGCACCTGTATGCCCCATGATGATCAGATATCGCAATCTAAAGAATGTTAATGATCAAAGTCATTTAATCTCAAAATGACCTGTTCAATGAAGCGCATTTATATGAGCCGTGCTCTGTGAAAAATAGGTTTAATGCATTTGCGTAAGGTGTCATCCCAGATTAGCCTGTGCAGTCCGCACAGGCTAATCAGGGACGACACTGTCCTCCTAAACTTGATTTTTGCTAAGAAGAGGCTTTCTTTAAACAGAAAATATCATAAAAGCGGAAAGTGTCGTCCCTGATTAGACTGTGCGGACTGCACAGGCTAATCTGGGATGACACTTTACGCATATGTATTAAATCCTCTTTTCACAGAGCACGGCACATATTTAGAACAATACAATCGTGTCAGTCATTGTCTTTTTACAACTGATATCCACGTATCAAGTATCAGCAAACTGGATCGCCAATGACATATGTCACGCCTCTATAAGGATGAGCATGGCGTATAAATGCTGGTTAAAAAAGACTTAACAGTCAACAGTTATTTTACCAAAATGATCCATTGAAATAATGTATTTGATTAGCATAATTATTCAAAGTAGTTGAATCAAAATTTGATTAATAAATAACACCTTTTTTTTCTTCATCATTTAATATTCAATTATACTTCCTTGCAATGCTTATGATATATATTTAAAATGCTATAATAGTGTTTTATACAGGAAGGAAAAGAGGCGTGGTGCAAAATTTCAAAAAAGGACACTTTAGCGCGCGACATCCATAAAAAGGGCACAAATATATCTGTATAGTGACTTAATAACAAGCTTTGTTACACACAAACATTGTATGTATAGTTTTGAGATTTATTGTTGAATAATTAAACCAACAAAATCCAGAATGTATATTTTATTATGTGTTTTATATTTTCATGTAGTAACAAAAAAAAAGATTAAACACCATAGGTTATATATCTTATACAAACTATAGCTTTTCAAAGAAGTATTAGAATACTGTTAAATGAGTTACCCTCTTAAACAATTATTTATATTTAAAACGTTACACACATGGCACAAACAAGTCCTTTATGTGCATCTTAAATGGAGATTCATAAACACTAACACTTTGTTGAATAGTCAGAAAATTCTTCGTAATGACATTGTTTTCATTTGTTTGTTGCTGTTTTTAACAGAATTTTACATTATCCTTCTCTTCTTTTTCAGGAACAACTTGACGACCTTCCTCATGTCAATGTCACAATGAGATTTTGTGTTCAGCTTTATGATGAGTAATTTGTTTGTAGTCATTACTTCAAGTCGGTTTCTGTGTTCAGTGACTATGAGCTTCACTTGAGAAAACAATCTTTCAACAGCAGCAGTGGAAAGAATTAGAGTTTCATATGCACACAGGAGTTTTTTGATGTTCGGAAACAGGTCCCCTACCAATTCTTGTTTGTCGCTCAGCTGCTTCAAGATGAGTTTGGGTGACCTGGCCTCCGAGTTTGCATGGAACTTGACTTTCAGGTCTGCCCACTCTGCTAGCAGTTCTTCCTCTGGCAGTTGAAGGTGGCCGGCAAGCTGGATGATTTCCTGCTCCCCATGCAGGGCGATTTGCTCTTGTGTCACATGGCTGAAGTCTAGTGCAGCCATTGCCGTGATAAGCTCTGAATGATCCAGCCGCTCTTGAAGGTGCTCCAGTAACGTGTCAATAAACTTGTTCCTTGCAGTTTGTACTCTGTCATGATCAGTTTCCTCAATCCCTAGTTTTTCGGCCACTGATGACACCTTGGACAAGAATGGCCCAGCTCGTGTCTTCATGCGCTGTAGGTTCACTACTGTAGATTCCAGTTGGGGTTGGACTGACGACAGGTCTACATCGGCCCTTTCAAACAGCAACGTCAGTCTTGCCAACACTGTGCAGATGTCACACAAAAGGTGGATGTAGTACAATTTGTCATATTTTTTCATTAGCTTCAGGAGAACACTCGCAGAAGCTCCAAAGTGATCACCCAGCTTTTTGTCCCGCCCACTAGATATGGCATTTTCTAGATCCATGCATATTGGTTCGTAAAGTTTTCGGATCGATTGAACAGCATTTTCGTGACTAAGCCATCTTGTGTGCACAGCCTTTTTCACGGTCAAGTTTTGCTTGGTGTCACTGGAACCTAGTTCTCTTATTAAATCCTGGATGGCATCTAGGCTGCCTGACTTGACTGTACTGAAGTGGTAGTATTTCCATAGTGCTGTTAGCAGCTCATCAATAGCATCAATTTCTGTCACACTACTAAACGCCTTCGACACAGCCAGTTGCAAAAGATGATTTATACAGTGGACTGGTATCACCCGAGGATTGTCCCTTTGGATTTGTGCAACTACACCATTTTTATTTCCAACCATCACGGAAGGTCCGTCACTGGCAAACGACGTCATCTTGCCAAGGTCAATTTTGGCGGTCTTCATGTAGTCTTTAATGGACGAGTAGATGACGTCAGCGGTGCCGTTGGGAAGTTGGATGTCTTGCAGGAAGGCCAAATTCATGGTTCCGTTATCAACATACTTAGAAACCAACGCAAGATGTTTCCTACTGCTGACGTCTGTGTACTCGTCCACCATCAAGCCGAAGACCTCGCTGTTAGTAACCCGCTGCTGTACATCTTCTTCCACAGTCTCGGCCTGGCACTGTAGAAACTTTATAGTGTATTAGGCTTGTTCAGCATTGTATCAAATAAACGAAGTTATTATAATAATAACTTCGTTTATTTGATACAATACTGAACAAGCCTAATACACTATAAATATAGCCATGATAAAATTGTGTTTAGTTACTTAAATCAGTTAATAAGCGTTGGTGTATTTTCTGTTAAAACAATGATTTCATGGTTCATCTTTCCTTAGAATATACATCATAGGTATATTAAGTGTTCAAAAAGCGTTTGCGCCTTTAGATTGCGGTACTGTTATAAGCCTGTCTAAGATCGTTACTTAATGATTCATCATACATTATTTAATATTTATATTTCTTCTAACAATTTTAATATATAAAACATGTGTAGTGTACTCACTGAAGTGTTCATTTTTCATATGCATTTACTCAATATATAATTCACTTTTTTCCAGTGAACACCTTTTTTCATATAAATTTATGATTGTATTTCTAGCATTTCTTTTAGAACTGTATCTTTCAGCTGTACTATTTGTTAAACATGTGTATATACTGGTAAATAGCCAGTCTCTCTTATTACTATTGCGTACCCGACTTTTCATAACATCTTGTAATTTTGTTTGTTTCACTATCTATGTATGTGACAAATAAGATATTTTACTCGCCTTAATATGGACTGCGCTTATTCTAAATGTATATGCCAATACACGTGTTCGATCGCCAATAAACCCGTTTGTTGTTGAAAACAAATCTCTCTAAGCTCATATGTCTCTTTTTATTCACAGATTTAACCAATATGAAACACAGTTTTTGATTATGTATTAAATTTATAACGGAACCATTGTTGTTTAATTGATTTGACTTTAAATTAAGCCAATTGCACTGTTATTAAACACATAAATAATTTCAGTTTATACTGCGTTCATTACAAATAGCATCGTGAGTTATTTTGGAACAGTGTAAATGAGTTTTTTCATGTCGCGTTTTGGACAATTTAATTTTTTGGGAAATCAAAGAATGACAAAACGCATGTCAAAGCAATATTTAACAAAATCTTCCAGATATCTAAATTTTTACAATAAACGGATGTATTATGCAATATATTTGATGTTCGCTCTCCTTTTCAGCTTGAGGTTTTCCCATGTATTTAAATGAGGTTCACGGGACTTTTTACAAATAGTAATTATCCTTATATTCTTAATGTTCACATTGTTCGTGCATGTATCGCAGTCGTGTGAATCGGGTAATTATTATGTGTACACATATAAACGATAGACTTTGTAATGGAAACTAGAAATATTATACACCTCTGCGTCTAACCATAAATATGCACCCTGAAGTTAAGTTCATGCATTGCTATCTTTTTAATTTAATATGCTACTCTTAGCAGTATCTTATATTAAAATTAAGGGTATCGGAGCAATAACAATAAGGAAGGTTGACCTTGATTCTGCTTTCGTGTGTTGATGCTGGAAAATATAATTCGGCGATATGGTAATTTACTAGAATTAAAAGTTGTTCACAATTTTCTGTTAAAATTCCAATGTGTGGAACTCGGAAAAACGTCAGATATTTAATGAACATCTCATTACAAAAATATATACGTTTGTGCTCAAGCATTTTAGTAAGACTTCAATGGCAGATCTTTAGCTGACAATTCCTTTTGTCGCAAGTGTAATAATCAAAACAAATTCCATTAATCACGCTAGCCTATTTGTTCAAATGTGTATTATACGGTTCCAATGCACGTTTTATTGCGAAGCATGCCGAATAATGCAAAAGCGTTATTAGGCAGTAGATTTGTG